>NC_137033.1:47818667-47831167 GCF_032717465.1 Coenobita brevimanus
TGATGTTCTACAGAATATTGGTCCTGAGAATAATATATTCTCGACCATCGATCTCCTAAACGGATACTATCAGATTCCGGTATCTCAGGAGTCACGTAAATACACTGCCTTTTCAACAAACAGAGGCCATTATCAATATACAAGAATGCCAATGGGACTGAGGACAGCCCCCGGTACGTTCCAGCGTCTTATGAATTACGTATTGTCCGGAATTTTAGGACAAGGAATATTTGTTTATCTTGACGATATTATTATCGCAACGAAGAATATTAAGGATCATCTCAAGAAATTAGACTTACTATTACAAAAGCTTAGTGATGCTGGATTAAAAATTAAACTTTCTAAATGCAAATTTTGCTTTAAGGAAATAAATTTCTTAGGCCACAAATTAAGTTCTGATGGTATTCACACCACTGATGACAAAATACAGGCAGTGAGGGATTTTCCTGAACCCACTACGACTGACGAAGTTAGACAATTTTTAGGTCTGGCTGGGTACTATAGGTCCTTCGTACCACAGTTCTCTCATATAGCCTTCCCTCTATTCCAGCTACTCAAAAAAGATGCTGTATTCCAATGGGAAGAAGAACAAAAAAGGGCATTTAACAATCTAAAAATTAAACTAACAAATGCACCTTGTTTAGCATATCCGAATTACACGAAATCATTTCTTATTTGTACAGACGCATCAGTTAAAGGATTAGGGGCTGTACTGATGCAGGAAGATAAAAGAGGAAAGAATCAACCAATTGCATTTGCCAGCAGACAAACAAGAGGTGCGGAGAAAAATTATAGCACTACAGACTTAGAGGCACTTGCAGTGATTTTTGCATTACAAAAGTTTCTAGATTTGGTATATGGTTACGAAATCCACTTATTCACCGACCATAAACCACTGGTGGGTATGTTTAAAGAAAAACTCCTTTCTGGGAGGAGAGCAAGATGGAAATGTACAGTTGAAAACTACAATGTACAAATACATTATATACAAGGTAAAATGAATATAGTAGCTGACGCATTATCTAGGAACCCGAACACAATTCAGGTCGCGGCGTTAGATCTCAAAGGAAATATCCCAAACCACGAGGATATCGCAAAGGCACAAAGACTTGACCCAGTATGGTCAAAAGTAATATACAAGTTAGAAAGTGGAGATGACATACAATTACCCAAACTGCATGTCCCACTTGAACAATTCACAATGGTCAATAATACATTATACAAAATTAACTCTAAACAACCAAAACGCCAAAGAAATACTAACCAGTTGGTAGTACCTAATGACATGATACCCCAAGTATTACGAATGATACACGACAGCCCACATGCAGGACACCCTGGAAAGGATAAGACATTCAACCAAGCCCAGCTATTATATTACTGGCCTTCATTACGAAGAGATATAAACAATCATATAGACAGATGCGAATCATGTGCGAAACACAAAGCGATACCCAATCACACCTGCACCGATGGGTAATTACCCTGTACCACATCAACCATGGGACGTTGTCGCTGTTGATTTACTCAAGATGCCATTATCATACAATAATAACCTATACTTATTCGTAGCAACGGATCATTTTTCCCGTTATGTCATTTTAGCTCCAATTAAAGATAAGACAGCAGAGACAGTAGCAAAGGCAATAACAGATAATGTAATATGTCGCTTTACTACCCCAAAGGTATTAATAAGTGATAATGGAGGAGAATTTAATTTCTGAGATCTTACAAGAAATATGTAAACAATACAACATTAAAAAGGTTAACGTTTTGGCCTATCACCCAGCATCGAATGGGTTGGTAGAGAGACAAAATAAAAGGTATTAGATGTGCTACGACACATTCTCAGTGAAAATTATGCAAGCTGGGATGATTGGATTCCCAGAGTAGAGGCCTCCATTAATGGGTCTATAAATAAATCCATTGGTGACACACCACATTTCATTATATATGGCACAGATAAAAAATTACCATATGAGCTCCTAGAAGGTGACAGCATGCCTATATACAATTACGATGATTACTCTAAACTCCGTTTACGTGAATTCCAGGACATTCACAAAAGAGTGCAAAAACAATTAACGATGTCCAAGGAAGAAATGACGGAGGCATTTAACAAGAAGGCAAAAGATTCACCTATCAGCTTAGGAGACATTGTTTACGGAGTCATTCATACGAGAGACAATAAATTATCCCCTAAATTTGAGGGCCCATACAGAGTAATTAACATAAAAGCAAACAAAGTTTTAATTAGGTCACTTTCAAGTGGCGAGGAAAAACAAGTTCATATTGACCATTTAAAACGAGTTTCAAGGGAATTATCACATAATTATTCAGCCTCGGATACAACCGAACAGGTGAACGTACCTCAAGAAACCAAGCAAGAACACAACAATGATTACAAAAAGAAATTAAGGTCATATACCAAACAATCGAACATAGGTGCAACTATTCCAATGAAATCTACAGTACATCATTTACGAGAATTAAATATCGATTTAAACTCCTTCTATAAATGAAATAACAGCCAACCGTAACGCACATCATCACTATCATCAACCACAGCTTTATAGGAAATTAATAGATTTTTTTTTTCGGTAGGTTACGATGAAGGGACTTATGCTATGGATTCTCCTATACATAGTAAGAGTATATGCGCACCTAGACCCCAAGCATATAGTACGACAAGGATGCCTCATAGCTCCAACGGCCACGACTACAATCGTCAAGGACGTCATGAGTACTGAAATAAGTCTAGATTACTTGTATGACTTACATACTTATGTAGAAAGGCTTGCGACGCCGATGCGAACTCTGGACTTCAAGATAGGGAATTATGTTTCACAATCACATATCACCAAGGAAGTGGATGAAATGGTGAAGTTAGCGAAATGGAAACTAGAACAGGCGAAGTCAACTATGCTCGTCATGATCCAAGATCTCCCATCTTATGGAACGGAGGTGCTGAGCGACAGGAACAACATCACACGTACTCGCCAAAAGCGCGGTTTGTTCGATCTGGGCGGCGCAATTCTTGGGAACATCTTTGGATTGGCTACAGAGGATGACCTTAAAGAAATAAACAACAAGTTTAATAAGATAGCTCAGGTACTAACATACCAGGATAAATTCATCACAGGACAGAACTCGGCAATGAAGACAATTGTGAAAAATCTGAAACAAGCAGAAAACGTAGCTCTCGAGAGTATAGATAAAATAAATGACTTAGAGGGCAACGTTACTCTTTTCCAGCACTTCTCCATCATCACAGAACATATTGACACGATTCTACTACAACTAGAGAACACTAGAGATCATTTCAGGGCACTTATGCAAGGAATTTCGAATGCTGGTGATGGCAAGATCACAAATGACTTACTCCCAGTTCATGAGCTACGTCAGATAGTTAGTCAAGGCATACATAAACATAAATTGAAGCCATTGTTCCGCAGTAGGGAATTTATGCAATATTACCCATACTTAGAAGCAACACTAACACCAACATCAGTGATAGTTCATGTACCATTCATCACGGAAGACCTGTTCACAGTATACCAAATACACCCCTTCCCTATAGAAACAACAACACTTTAGTCATCATCAACATCAACACAGACACCGAACTCATCATGGTCTCCAAGAGACGAGACACTGTCACTTTCGCAAGTGAGTCAACGATTGAGCAGAAAGTGCCGCACATCCTTACATGCTGTTCATCTTTGTCCTGCGTACATTTTCACGTTTCAGCCTACTGATACGGTTCCTTGTGAAATGGCTATCATCAGCAACAACAATATTCATCATCATTGCAACTTCACTTTTGCTCCAGATAAACTTGTACACCATCAACGCATTGGACACTCGCAGTTTTTTTATTTCCCTCATAACACATCAGTTTATATATATCTTGTCCAGATATACCACCATCTCATACATCAGCTCCAGGATTATACATAGCACCAGACTACTGTATGGTATTTACACCATCCATGTCTACTTTTTCCACCATCAATCACTACGCCATTATCAACCTGCTAAGCACACAAACATTTCCACCCACTGCCTGATAAGAACTTAAACATGAGCAATAAGTATTAAGCTGACTTCACCTAAGTTTGAAACTATGCAGCTGATCAATGAAACAATGAAGCCCTGGGAAGATTTGAGTTTGAGTATGTTCAACCCATATTACGTGTATAGCCAAGCACCTTCTGTTCTTATAATCATCTGCATTGTGGTTGCAGTATTGCTGTTGGCAATGCACAGAACGCATGCAAGAATTACTAACTGGAGTCATTGTTTAGTGGGGGAGAGTTAACACTCTACACAACTACCCTGAATGAAGTGTATATATTTTGTATATAGTATTAATTATATATATATAAAAAAAATAATAATAATAATAATAACACAAAGAAGAATGACCCATATATGACAGACCAGTACCATTATCTTTGGAATGAAATATTAATAACTCTTACAATAATCTTAATTTTAAACTATTTTTATTCTTGTGCATGTATGCATTTCACTATAATATCCCAAGTACATACTGTATTATAGCAAATAATTTACTTTAATGCATTTATTCCAATATGTATACAACTTATTTAAAAAATGTAGCATTACTGAATAATCACTATTTACTATGAATAATATATGTATACAATATTCATACAATTATGTTACTTTACAATATTATGTATTTCACTTAATTAGCTTATAAGTTCATTATAATGTGTATGTAGTATGTATTAATATATTATAACTATTAAATGTCGATGGTACGCCATTTTCGCGCGGCCGAGCAAATATAGGACTACATAATAGATAGATAGATAAATAGATAGATAGAGAGACAGATAGAAGCAGGAAGTCAAATGATGAGAAGGTGTTGTGTCTGCGAGAATCTAGCAGCGCTAAACATGCTTACACGGAGGAAAGCTGACGACAGCGGCCAGTAAGGAGATGATGCAGTTAGCTGTCAGCAGTCCTCTCGTGAGAAAGATCCAGTTGCCATGAGGAACATATGTGACACACCCCTACTACACCAGATTTTAGAAAAGAGAGTTTAGAAGGAGACAAGCGACCCTAGAGAGAGGTCGAGACGGAGATTAGCCTTAGAACAGAAAGAGAGAGAGATAGCGAGACAGGGAGGTAGCTACCCGGGACTTATACTGTTATACCTGTTTAATATTTCCAAGACAAATAAAAATAGTCCCATACTATTCTTTACCTCTCCCGTCACTACATGACATCTGGTGGGGAAACTACTACAAGATATAAAAGCCGCTCGACCACAAGTCTAAAATATACTTCTCTACAAGTAACTACAAAGTCTTTATGACCTCCTATCTATGCATACGAACTGCGAATCCACATTCCTAGCTGAGTAGAGACGTATAACTGCACTTGCAGACAGCCTCCTTAGAAAATGTCAGATTGTACCAAGTCTGACATTCCTCTGTGATTCATGTATGCCAAGACAAAAGCAGTATCTGTGTTTACAAGGGAACATGAGCTAAAGATAATGATAAAAGTAATATTTTCTTGGACCATAATATGCATTTTACATCTCATGTAATGTACTCATACACACAATATAGATACACATGTACTGTAGGTTTTCTTATTCAGAGCACTCCTTATAGAAGATACACTGACAAAGTATATCTGGACAGGATATTACGAGTACACAGGATTTTAGTAATTTTAAAGACACTGCCTTCGGTGATTTTAACAAATAGTATATAATACTTTAAATCCAAACTGTAATATTAGTTCTGGACAGCTCACATAACTCATGCCGCATGCAATCTGTGATGAATAAATGACCAAACTCTCCTCTCTTTGTCTCAGAACCATTCACATAATCATTATCCTAGAGAGCTATGGCCCAAATAATTATTGTATTAGTAGAAGGTAAGAGAATTTTACGCAACCAGTGCGTCAGACGTAAGACAGGTCGAGCACTCGTTAATTCCATTTTAGAATCCTTGAGAGGTGATTTAGCTTGTCTCAGGCTCTGATAACATATCAACGGTTGGGTGATGTAAGGTACTTGGAAATACTATTAGGGAAAATACCAGAAATACTTCTCTCAGCACGATAAAGAATTTAGTCAAACTCGTATTTTTACTTCAAGTTTTCTAAAGATATGCGTAGGTCAAATGCAACTTTAATATTTTCGGGGGTGACAGTTTTGGTGCTCGTTTTGAAGCGTTTGTTTGTTTGTTTTCCAGCAGTATGCCGGCAAGTTAAGTTAGGAGAAAAATCACCTTAGTAACCACTATTATTTTTTCATAACTTTTCCAACGATGGACACAGAACCAATATTGCCTCAATGGCTTCTGAAGTAACACTCCTTCCTTGCTGTGTTTGATGTTAGTGAACACACCCAGATACACGTCTGATGATGTTCTCAGTAGTTGGTTTTGATTTCTTACTTGAACAATTAATAGTATACTAGATAACAGCTAGAGCTAATATACGTATAACATAAATCTCATGGCAGTAGGCGCTGTGAATTCCCCAGTGACAATGATCAAACACATGTTCCCTATTCCTGCCATGAGAATTGTGTATATGAAAGTCAGATTTGTACACTCACTTTATCCAGTGTAGAAAATGGAACGTGAGTGCTGCTGAGAGGAGGAAATTATGGCGGGACGGAAAATACGTATGAGAGAGCAGAAAATGCTGGGTTACAGTGAGAATATTTTCGCTGTCTCCCCCCCCCCATTTCTCTCTCTCTCTCTCTCTCATGACAGGCAGATAGCTTGGAAATCGTTGGTGACTGTGTGATCCATTAATAATATTTCATCACTACGCTCACTCAGTTGCTTAGCACTTCACTGACTGACTGACGACTGACTGACTCGATGATAGACATGCTGACTGACTGACTGGTTGGATGGCTGGCGACTGATTGACTTATCCATTGACTAACCTACTTCCCTAAGCCCGTAAATGACTGACTGACTAATTTACTAGTTGACTGATTATGTGACTGATTTCCTTATTGAATAACTGGCTGGTTTACTCCTTGACTAACTTGCTGCTTCTTTGACTGATGGATGGACTAACTTGTTGATTGACTGACTGACTAAATAATTGATTAGATGCCTGACTTGCTGACTTACTAACGCAGATTAACTTGTTATTTGACTTACTGACAGACTGACAGACTGACTTGTTGAATGACTGACTTGATGACGGACTTGCTGGCTAACTGGCCATTAACTGACTGACTGACTGACTGACAGACTCTCTGACGTACTGACTGACTGTCTGACAGACCCACTGACTGACTGACTGTCTGACAGACCCACTGACTGACTGACTGACTGACAGACCCACTGACTAACTGACTGACTGACAGACCCTTTGACTAACTGACTGACTGACTGACAGACCCACTGACTGACTGACTGACAGACCCTTTGACTGACTGACTGACTGACAGACCCTTTGACTAACTGACTGACTGACTGACAGACCCACTGACTGACTGACTGACAGACCCTTTGACTGACTGACTGACAGACCCTTTGACTGACTGACTGACTGACAGACCCTTTGACTGACTGACTGACCGACAGACCCTCTGACTGACTGACTGACTGACAGACCCTCTGACTGACTGACTGACAGGCCCACTGACTGCTTGACTGACTGGGTGCCTGAGTGAAAGAATTTTTGACTGGTGCACCGCCTATCTTGATGTATGGTTGCATCGGTGGTTCAGTGGTAGAATTCTCGCCTGACTCCTTAAGGAATGTCTAACTAAATAACGAAGTTACTCATTTATTGAATGATTCTCTGACTGACGCCCATACTGACCGTGTTTGACAGTCTGACTAACGCGCTGACTGACTGGCTGACAAATATGCTAGACTGACTAAATTACTTGTGTCTTATGCACTAACACCAGCCTACTCCCGACTCCTTGATTGTGAACACCAATTGGCTGATTCGCTGACAGGAAAATTTTTGCAGGGACATTGTGAACTGCCATGGCTAACTGGGTGACAAAATGAAATCACTGTTTCATTGACTAAGCACCACCTTTATATTAACAACTACACACACACACACACACACACACACACACACACACACACACACACACACAGGTATAATTTTTACCAAAAATTTTCGAGCATCATCGCAAATTGGGTCATATCTAAGTAGACCCTACTCCATTTTATGTCGTTAATAACATCGTTTATCTTTTTGTCATAAAGCATTTTCTGGGAGAGGGAATGGATGAGAAAAGAAAATGGAGGAGGAGAGAGGAAGAGTCGTGGAAAGAGAGGAGGAGAAAGACAAAGAGGAGAAAAAGAGAGGGAAAGGAAGAGAAAGATATTGTAAAGGCAGTAGGTGATTGGAAGGGGGTGGGATTGGAATGGTTACGGGTTTGGAAGAGGGATGGAATTGGCCAGGGCCATGCAGGGGGTTAAGAGATAGAGGTGGGTAGGAGTAGAAACAGTTCACAGTTTCAAAACTTAGCTATTTTTATTTTGTCTTTATCTTTCGTTTAGTTTTTTCTTTATCTTCTTTCCTCTTATTTTAAATTTTTCTTTATGTTCTCTCCTCTTTTATTTTAATTTTTCTTTATCTTCTTTCCTCATATTTTAAATTTTTCTTTATGTTCTTCCCTCTTTTATTTTTAATTTTTCTTTATCTTCTTTCCTCATATATTTTATTTTTCTTTATCTTCATTCCTCTTATTTTGTATTTTTCTCTTTCTTTCCTAATATTTTTTTTATATATTTTTTCATCTTCTTTCCTTTTCTTTCTTTTTTTATCTTCTTTTCTCTTTAACTTTCGTACCCCATTGATTAACTTTTTATAATTTTTCTTTCACCTACTCTTCTTTCTTATTCTCCTTCTGCTTTATCACCTCTTGTCTGTTTTTCTCTATGTCTTATTTCTTTTATATATTCTCCCCTTCCCATCATCATATATCTTTTAGCAGATTGTAGTGTTTTGTGTGTTTATTTTTTAATAATTCTTTCACCTCTTCCTCCTCCACTTCTCTTATTCCCGATGTTTTATATTCATCCTTATCCTGTCAGATTAATGGGTATGATACGGACACATAAATAAAACATAAAATTCACCCCTTTTTCGTTCCTTTTCCTCTTCCTCCTCTTTCCCCGTCCTTTCCATTCCTTTCTCTTTTTCTTTCTACTCCTTATTCTCTCCCTATGCCCACGCATTCGCTCTTCCTCCTCCTCCTTCCCCTACCCGTTCTCATTCCCTACTCCCCTTTCCTTCAATCCCTTCTCCTCCACATCCTTCTCCTTTTCCTCCTCCTCCATCACTGAACACCCTACTGTTTTCTTCTTCTCTCCTGTAACCTTCTCTACCCTCTCTTTCCTCTCTCCTCCTCCATTCCCCCATATCATCTCCTCTTTTATCTTTCGTGATCGCAACTCTTTCTCCCATCTCTCATCTTCCTCCTTTTTTGCAACAATTCTCTCCTCTTCTCTTGCTCTCCAAGTCTCCCTTCCCTCTCTTCCCTTCCCTTGCTACCTCTTTCCTTCCTCACCCCTCCCCTTCCTCACCTCTCCCCTTGTTCACCCCTCCCCTTTCTCTGCTCCTACCCTCCCTTTCTCTCTTCCTCCCTGCCGTTCCCTAAACTTACCTCCTCTTCAGTTTTATCTCCACCCTTCCCTCCTTTCTCTGGCTCTCCCTTTACCTCTCCCTTTATGTTTCCACTTTCTGTCCCCCTACCCTGCCTCCTCTCTCCCCTACATCTCCGTCTCCCTTATCTCGAGTTCTCTCTCTCTCTCTCTCTCTCTCTCTCTCTCTCTCTCTCTCCACTCACACACACCCACAAAAAAAAAAAAAAAAAAACTAGCACACACATAAAGTATAATTATGACAGATGCATTTTCCAATCTGCTTCCTAGAGGTGGCGACTGAAAACATGGAAAAATAACCTCAGTCATAACCATTCTTTCATCTTGTGTATATAACTTGTTTCAACACGCACAGGACAGGGAAATCTAGGTTTTAAGTTTTCCACCAAGCATTTTCCCAAGGCCCCCTATCGGATGACAGACAAGTTTATTTTATCAGGTTCAGTAACCTCTCTTGAAAGACAGAAGAGTTTATTCACAATAAAAATCTTACCCTCATATTTCTAAATGACGCAGGGATAGTTTCGTCACAACTGTTGGGTTTCGCAGCTATATTTAGTCCTTTCAGAGAGATTACGTCATAATCTAAGTAGTCATGCCATCCCTAGACTATTATATTCTGATATATAGAGATTTTTAAAACTGCAGGGATAATATGTAACCTTCATTAACCCACTCAGTAAGAAAGGCTTCTAAGCTGAATGAAAACGCCGGAAGGCAGAAAGATTAAACCACTATATATATATATCTATATATATATATATAGATAGATAGATAGATAGATATAGGTATAGATATAGATAGATAGATAGATAGATAGATGTAGATAAAAATATAGACATACAGTATATGGTACCCTGGTGTTTATCTGTCTTCACCTACATTACACAGCAAGCCTGCAGTCAGTAGAGATATACGGAGACCCGACGCAGAAAATTCTTGTCACAGTTTGAAAATAACTATCAGCGTTTACTCCTTCACATTATAAACGGGTTTCCTGCAAATTTTAAATGATTTATTTAGCTTGAAAGACATTTATTGAAATTAAGGAATTAGACAGAACCTACATTAATCCCTTTCGTACGAGAGGCCATTCGTGAGTTGAATACTAGAGAGTGGAAATAGCAACAGACAAATTTGCAAGACGTCAAATGATTCAAAAATCTGAAAAATAATGGAGACTGAGAATTAGTAGTATGTAAGTACGAGCAGCATATAGATACTTGCCTAAAGTGCAGCCAATAGTTGTCTGCGGATGCGGGAATAAAAGTTATTAAGGGGCTAACCCTAATGTACGCTGGCAGCTGAGGGGGCTCTGGCGAGGTGAACTTTATGTGCTCTGTTTATGGACACCTCTGACTTGTGATGTTGCGAGGGGGAGCCTGAGTGTTCTGATGGAGGTGATATACTGCCTTGGACGAGAAATGAGTATGTAGGGAAGCCTGATCTTGGTGGCTCTGTGCACCCCAGGAGAGAAAGAGCAGCTACGATTTCGTCCTAGGAACAGAACCCCCCCAACGTTCCGTGCGTCCTGCTAGATGTGTCCCCGTCAGCCTAGCGGGCAGCGTCTCCCGCATGGGGGCTGTTGGTTCTTACTCTGTTCATTTCTTTTCTACGTTAGTGTAGCATGAGCACCATAACAAAAATATATATGTGTGTGGAGTGACAGGAATATATTATCAAAAGGACATAAGAACGAACATTACATCACTATCAGAAAGAATGACACGAGAGCAAAGATTTTACAGGTACAATTAATGTAAATAATCTATCTACCTATCTCTATGCCAGACACCTTAATCCCGTAAGGCGTGGCCACAAACAAATCGCCTCCATGTCGCCCTGTGTCCCGCCATTTCACTGCCTTGCTCCCAGCTCACACCCCACTCTCACATACCTCTCCACCTCATCCCTCCATCTCATCCTTGGCCTCTCTCCCCCTCCACCTCACTCACATACACTCTCCTTGTCAGTCTCTCGCTCTCCATCCTCTCCACGTGGCCAAACTACCTCAGTGTGTTTCTCCTAACGCTTCCTATCACATCCATATCCACACCACAACGCTCCTTCACTTCCTTATTTGTCAGTCTGTCTCTCCATGTGATTCAACATGTTCCTCTCACTTTTGTCTCTCCATCAAAGTCATAACTTCACTTCCATATATTAGAGTTGGTATCACAATACTGTCATGTTGTAACTTTTCACTTTCATGCTCACTTTCCTGTTTCTTATCACTGCTTTCAGAGAACCAGCAACCTTTCTTCCTTGTTGTACCCTTTCAAGCGCTTCACCCTCCAAACTTCCATCCTTACTCATCGCTCTACCCAAGTACTTAAACGCACTCACATTTTCCATTTCCTCCTCATCCAACATCACTGTACATTCAGTGACTTCATTTCTCTCGAAGGCCATAACTTTACTCTTCCCTACATTTACCTTTTAATTCCGTTTCTTACACACTCTCCTAAACCCATTCACCAAGCCTTGCAGCTCCCCTTCGTCTTCGCTTAACAACACAGTATCATTTGCAAACAACAGTACAGGGAGTTTCCACACACTGCCCTTTCTTATTATATATATATATATATATATATATATATATATATATATATATATATATATATATATATATATATATATATATATATAAAGTACTAACAGCATTGGCAGGGACAGCATTGGCAGGGACAGTATGTAGGAAAACACCAAATGCAGAGAGGAGACCCTTTTATTCAACGTTTCGCCAAGCAGGCTTTTTTATGTAAGCAGAACCATTGGCATTCTTTTTGACTAGGAAGAAGCCAGACGAGGTCTGTTACATTGTTCCATAAGTATTTTTGTTATTGT
>NC_137033.1:47836167-47883667 GCF_032717465.1 Coenobita brevimanus
GTACAGTATTAAAGTACTATCCATGTGCAGTAAGTGTTAACACTTATCAAGCACTTAGTAACTGGGATTTCATTCAGGTCGGATGGTCATTGCAATTCACCTCTACTATTACAATTCCAAGAATGTCTTTCTCCTTTCCGGGTATAACGCCTCCCCATTTTCCCCCATGTCGTCCCAGAGCAACGCAAACACAACTCAGCACACGATTATACAGGAACTATACGTAAGCAAACTGAGGCTGCATTTGCCTTCATTGACTCCCAGTGTTACAGAGAGAGAGAGAGAGAGAGAGAGAGAGAGAAACTGGTGGTCGAGCAAGTAAGTATGAACGCCTGAGGGTTAAGGAAGTGGAAGGGGAAGAAAGTGGTACGACTGTGTAGAGGGTGTATTTGTAGGTGGGTGCGAGTGTGAGTGCTGGGGAGTTCGGGGAGAGGGAGGAGGTGTGGAATTCGCTCTGATGTGGATGCAACTGGACATGAATGTGTGGTGTAGGGCTGAGGGAAGGATTAGTCGCGTTGGTTAACTGAAGGAACTGGTGGTCAGGTGTGAGGAAGAGAGAGTGTGTGCATGTGTGTGCTTAAGGGTTGAGGGAGGGCGACGTGTGTGATTTGTGTGAGTGAGTGTGGGTTAGGGTTGAAGGAAGAATATGATGCTTGGTTGTGGGGATGAGCATAAGTGCGTGAGAGGTGAGAAACAAGGAAGGGGAATGTGTGTGTTGGTGAGGGAGAGGGAAAGGCGATGCTTTGGTCTGGGCGTGAGTGACTGCATGTGGATTCGGATTAAGGGAAAGCTTAGATGCATCGGTTATTTGAGGAGACGATTGAGTTAAGAGTAGCAGAAGGCTGTGAGGATGTGTGTGTGTGTGTGTGGGTGGGGGATTGATTGTGTGAGAGTGGATATGAGAGCCTGAGAATTAGGGGGAAGGGGAGGAAAGGAAGTTGTAGTAGATGGCTGAACGTGTGTGAGTGGATGCGATTGCGTGAGGAATGAAAAAGGGAGAGAACAGAGAAATGTGGGGACTGTGTTTTGATGGAGTAGGTGTTTGTGAGGATCCATGGTAGGTCGGTGGCAGTGTTTTTGACTTGAGATCTCTGTCTCATGTCTAAGTTAACCCAAACCTTGGTGAAGATTTAGAATTTGTGTTGGCAGTATGTCCTTTCATATGCTTGTATATGTTTGCACCCTGTCTGATAATGCCGACCAGTATACAAAATCTAATACTCGTACACACAAATGTAGCCTTTCCAACACGCTTTTAACGTACCATCCCTCTCACTACAGACAGCACTTTCCCATTCTTTCGTCGGTTGAAGAAGAGGAAGAAAAGTGTGAGGCTTGTTCTGCTTGTGTGTGTGTGTGTGTGTGTGTGTGTGTGTGTGTGTGTGTGTGTGTGTGTGTGTGTGTGTGTGTGTGGAATGTAGGGAAAAATGGCACAAGAAAAAAATGGCGCAAGAAAAAATGGCATATTCTTCTGGGTAGGAAAAAATGGCACAACGAGAATCAATCAGCTAAACTATTTATTGCTCTACAGTTAATCCGGGCATATGAACGACAATTGATTTTGGTTTATTTGTTAAAATGTCTAGAGTTAATCTGGACATAAATTAACGACAAATGATCATGGTTTATTTGTTAAAATAACAAATAAAATATTTGTTGTCACTGTCTGTATAGTTGTCATATATCAAGAATGGTTGTGGTTCTGCTCCACCAGTTGACGCCCATTCACCTGAAATAACAAGTTCCTGTAGTGTAGCAGGGTCACGAGGTTGATTGGCGCTTTGGTGATGCCGAATGAGTCTTTTACAATGTTCTTGAGATACGAAATGAGCCTGAGCTTCTTTTTCCTTGGCTAAGGCAGTTTGGGCGTATAAATGACCAGGTTTATCTTGAGTAGTTTTAGCCAACGTTGTCATTCTAGATTTACATTTAGCCGCTTTAATAACACTTTTGTCACCATCATGGTTGTGTTCCATCACAAGTTTTGGATTTTCATTTTCCAGAGAAGTTACTAAGGCCCCTTTGCACGATAGTGTTCGCTTGACGCACCTCCACCGAATCGTTGTAGCTCTTGACCACTGCTTGGTATACATGTATTCACTGTAACACAGTTTCTGACCTCCCTTATTGCTCTCGATAATCTCCATGGTGGTAGTAAGTCGTACAGTACGTAGCAGTGTTCCAAAGGGCTGGCAGAATTCCACTAGTCTGATACCTCACAACTTGCGCCAGGAGGGTTTGGTTTAGTGTTGGGTTTAGTGTTGTTTCACGATGGCGAAATGTTCGAAACCCATAACTCATAACTGTAGTATATGAAACTCATACCATAATATGCAAGTACTTTTGTGTGCCATTTTTGCCAATGCCATTTTTTCCTGTGCCATTTTTTCCGGTGCGTTTTCCGGGTACCGTGAGTTTGAGGGGGGGGGGAGAAGGTAACGACCCGTAAAATTAAATGTCGTAAGGGAGTTTATTCAGTTGAATCAACTTGATAAAATCCGAAGTTGAGTTGATTTTCTGGCAAAAAGCTGATGAATTAAATCCGTGAGGTTGTTGCACTTCACTCAAAAGTATGGTAAAGGAATGAAGACACTAACAAAACAAATTACGTCAGCTGCACCGAATTTTAAGAGGGCAGACATTGTTTAATAATTTTATTTTATATTTGCTTCTGCTATAACACGTGCAGCCATAAATTCTTTCAAACACTGCATTTTACTGCACTAGTTTCCCCGCCTTCAATGGGTTCTGTTTGCGTGATGGTAATGCCGGCGTCGTGTTTCACCATAGTAACTCACGATGCTGTGCACATTACCAAAATTAATTTTTGATCTGGCTAATTCTGTGCTTTTTAGTTTTCTGAGTGTATTCTCCCATAAAGTGGAAATTTTGGTACAGCGTAGCTTACACTGCTTTCTTTCCTCCGTGCCCATCCATATATCAGACGAATATACTGTATAAATTTCGTTTCAATCTGCAGCAGTCCATATTACGCCCACTGCAAGACAGGATCCACTTTTCGAGTTATGGCCAGATATTAGTCCTTCCACAGACTTGCAAAGCTTGAATAAAAAATCCGTGTCAGTGGGAAGTCTGTTTTTTTTTTGTTTTTTATTTCCAGTCTGTACAGTCAAAGAAACAGCTGTATTCCCTGTAACGTCTAAAGAAAATTTACAACTGATGAAATACAGTATTAATGCGTGTTTCGAATGATTCGTTTTCCACTATATTTTCGTTAAGCTTTAGTAAGATCCTTGTGTGTTTGTCTATACCTGTCATCAAGAGAACCAACAGGGTGTGAATATATTGTGTGCAAGTTCGTGAAAGGACATAACTGCCAGCATCGTCTTTTACTGTCCGACACGCCTGAAGTTCACACCTTAGAATCGTGGAACACACATCGTGAGATGAATACGCTAATCATTGAGCCACTGAGATCCATATTCAGATAGGTGAGATTCCCTGCATTAGTGCACAGAGGTTCGAATATAAAAGGTGGCCGATTCTTCCATGTAAACGCAAGGAAAGATGCTGGTTAGTCTCCTACGACTTAACTATTCTGGGCTACAGAAGCTTGACGTCAGGCCCTCGTCCACCATGGGCAGGTGCTGGAGAGGATGCCTTCACGTGGTGACACCAGGATCAGGCTCCTTTGCTGACTGGTTCTACAAACGGCCGTCTGCTTTCTTCCTATTCCCTGTAAGGAGGATGGTGAACTGCAGGAGAGGAGTAACTTCAGCCTGTAGTCCACTGGGTTCACATTCAGATTAACCTGGGGCTGCAACTACTATTAGTACACCTTGGACCCTCTTGTGTATATAAGTTAATATGAGCCTGGTTGTTAATGTTTTAAATAAATATTTAAAAATGTACCCAAAAATACCTCTCCAGCCCTGTAATAGATTTTGTTTAGTCTTGTTACCTCAGGATGATTTTGTCAAGCTTTCGAGAGATCCTCTGCAGTGACAGGATTAGAAATAGTCCCACTGCCCTTTCACTAACTGATTTCTTTCTCCAAGCTGAATAAAGCCATTGTTGATAGTAAGAATAAAGTAAAACATATATCATCCGATTGAAGGGATAAACTTAAATCTTCATTAATGTGTAATTATCCTGATTCCTCCTCATCTGGGCGTAAAGCTCATCTGATAGTCTATAACGTGCTATGTAGTTCTAAATATAGGCATTAACAAATTACTGTAGTTTCTACTCTTCCAGCATTATTTATTATTACTATACTACACCTCCAAGCTGTAACATTTTGCAGTACCTAGAGTGGTTGGAGGAACAGGAAGAAGTCCAAGTCAAATACGATGACCGTTTTTTTTTTTTTTTTAAATCAGGCAACTATAAAATTATTAAAACATAGTAGTGATGGGTTCAAGGAAGGCCACATCTAACTCCTTTAGAGTGGCAGTAGCAAGACTTATAGATTATATTCGTTATCACAGTGATAGGGTTACATTTTCCATAGGTACTTATCAATAGCCACGTTTAACAGAGGACTCTAATAACGCAAAGAGCAATCTAATTACGCGTAAAGTACACAGTTTTCACAACGCCCAGAGTGTACTGTACCCGTGAAGCTGTGTAGCGTGTGACAAGGAAGCCTCAGTGTGCTAACAGATTGTGTGTGTGTGTGTGTGTGTGTGTGTGTGTGTGTGTGTGTGAGAGAGAGAGAGAGAGAGAGAGAGAGCGCCTAACCACATACAAACTGTCATGAGTAAATACCTGTCTTGCCTGTACAGTGCAGGTTTATGTCAGTACATGACTGGATGTGAGTCTGGAATAATTGCGATTATGTATTTGTGTTTAACCATGCAAATGAGCCTCTCTCTCTCTCTCTCTCTCTCTCTCTCTAGTATATATATATATATATATATATATATATTCTCTCTCTCTCTTTATATATATATATATATATATATATATATATATATTTATTTATATATATATACACACACACTGAATCCTCGTAAATCGCGTGTTCATAAATCACGGATTCGTAAATCACGGCTAGGTGGCCGTCAGACTGCCGGCAACTTTAAATCACTGTTAAGTCACGAAAAATCGCGGATCTAGGCACCCAAGTGGGCCTTTTCCGAGGAGAACCATAAACCACTGCATTCAAACTGAAAATCGCCACCCAACAACCAATCCCCACGCGTCCCTGGTGGCATATGTGCATACTAATGCCGCCATGTTGTTGTTGATCTTGACTTCTTGTCCCACCAGTCCGCACAGTACAGACCGTCGCCGTGGAGTATGAGAGTTACCTGCCTTTTTGTGCAACTTTTCCCCACCTCCAACCTGCCATGGCCCCTCCCGACCCCCCAATGAAGCGCTCTAAGCAGTATGGCGTCAAGAAGCTGCCACAGTTGTTCTACAGTCAACGTTTGGAGCTCATTCGTCGTGTTGAGAGGGAGAGAAGTTTTCAAAGCTGGCGAAAGAGTTTGGGAAGAACAAGTGCTGAGAGGATCTAAGTTCTTCACAACAGCACCCCACTCTATTCACTTAAGCAATTTCGTCATAGGATTAAGGTGATATCCCTTAACATGTCATATTTCTATTTAATACATGCACTTAATATTCCTAAATTTGTATGTTTGTGTTTGATGGTGCCTAGATAGGTGTAGGTAGGATGCTGTGGGAGCAGGTTGGCCAAAGTCCAGACCCAATTTAATTTTTCACATAAGAGTTTTTATTCATAAATCACGGAATTCGTAAATCACGGCAGTGGTCGAGACCCAAATTGCCGCGAATTAGAGGCTTCACCAAACCTGTCTCAGCGGTCCGCCACCAGGTGGTCTAGCGTCGCCCAGCCTCGATTAAATATTTTTGCGGGGTTTTAAAGACCTGTGAAATTGTACCTAATACTAAGTTATAATAATAATGCTATTTACAGGAATATTTTTTCCTATTCAATGAAGCGCATATATACTAAAATAGTGTGCTGTCTATTTACATATATTTGAATAAATAGTGTGCAGTTAGTAAAAGATTACCTTCAGGACTTCTGATGCGTGTGTTTTAGAATGCTTTAAAGTAGTAAGCAGTTCCTCTGAAAATAATGTACTGAACGATTGCTTAGTTGGTGAGTCAGCCATATTAATCCAAACGGCAGTGCGGTACGACACTATAATCATAATAGAGTACGAAGAGTTGAAGTGTAAACTTACTAAACTGTGCAGTGGAACCAGGGAAACATTTAAAAGAATTATTTGTATTAGACTTTGGTTACTAAGATGACCAAGACGTCCAACAGGTCCGTATTGTTAGGAAGTCATACGTCAGGCAGGGCTATCGAAAGATGTTGCTAAATATGCGGCTACACATCTATTTTCTTTTGTGGATACTAACGAATGACATATTTTAATCACTGTTATCTTGCTTTATAGATGGTTCTAGTAAAATTGCCTAGGTTTTGTCTTTAAGTTATGCTTACAGAGATGAGTAAACTAACGAAAGCGGAGTTGACAAAATGACACTTATATTATATATAATCAAAGGGCTCCCATATTGTAATTTCTTTGTAGCGTATCATGTCATCTGGGTAATTTGATGAGTAAAATATGTTTTGAGGTGTTTTACTTTGTATCAAAATTAAAAAGAAATTAAGCACTGGCTACTTTTCCAGTGCTTACCCCGCATCAGTGCTGGGCGACGGAAGCGAACCTAGTGGCAGATTTCTGAAACAGGATCTGGTGAAGTCTCTAATTACGAGATTGAGTTGTGTGTGTGTGTGTGTGTGTGTTTGTGTTAATGATTACACACGTTTCCTGTTTGCATACAATTATGGAGCGAGTCAAACTGAGATAGTCACAACACTTGCCTTTATCTGAAGTGATACCTTTGTCAGCATAGGCGGCTTCGTTGCATTTTACTTCAGTGATTTATTTTTCATATGTAGCTCAGTTATTCCCTTACATCTTTTTTATTTTTTTTTTCCAACGATGCCTCTTTTATTCCTGGAATGGTTGAATTTTTGGTCCGAGAAACTTACATTACCTCAGCGAGATGCCTAATTTTCTCATCGTCATCACTACTAGGTCGCTGTCCTGTCGTAAATATAACCGTTTGGCATTGGAAATGATGCCCTCAGGTTTCAGAAGCAAAACTGATGGAGATGACAAAAGAATAATAGTGTTCAACATAAATCACTAATGAAAAAGTGCTAAGAAGTTACCTATGGCAAACAGAACACAGCGCCAGAGTATCAGGTAACTGATCACTTCAGACTAAGGACGTATTTTTCCATTTAATTCTTGACAACGCCACATGATTTAATTCTGTGTAGGAGACTTTTCAAACAACGGGGTTAGATGCAGCCTTCATTAACCCCTTCACTACATCACTCATTTCACTCTAACGTGGCCTAGATTTTCATCCTTATGTTGCTTCATATGACAAAATTCAGGGGCAGGTAAGACAATACTGCGGCTCAGCATCCTTTCTATAGCACTTGTTTGCCATTAGTACCATTTTCTAGTATAAATATGTTGTTACAAGTCAACATTTAAGAAGGAGGGAAGGCAGTTCAAGGCCAAGTTAGAGTAAAAGGGTATAGAATTGCTTCTCAGGGGTAAATAAAATTATCTGGTACTAGCAAGAATAAAACATAAATTACGTTTTAGAGTTGAAGGGGTTAAATGAACACCATGGCGCCAGAGGGATTTGAATCTAGGTGAAGTGGAAGGAAGGGGTTGGTGGAAATCCAGATAAAGGGAGAAAGACTATTTGTTTAGTTCTGAATAGTCTAAGGTCTATTAAGTCAGAGTGAAGAATGTTGGGAGAGGCATTAATTCAACGGCATTTATTCACAGGCTGATGGTGGTGGTGGTGATGATGATGATGATGATGATGATGTAGTCTATGGAGACGGAAATGTGAAAACTCTGTCTTCAAACATTAGCCAAACAGATATGCCTGTAGATAAAACCATTCCTTGTTTGTATGGTAATAAAACTAAAGAAATAAACAACTAACTTTATATAACAGAAGTCATCATCATCATCATCATCATCATCATCATCATCACCGTCTCAGCCTCTTTTTTCACACATTAAGGGTGGGTGAGAAACAACAGGCAACATAGAGAAAACGCATAAACAAAGAAAACAGGGTGTGCCAGGTGGGAATGTAATATATTTCCGTGATCTCCTCACCTCATCATCGCAACTCCTCTGCTCGTTGTGGTGTTAACGAGTCCATTTGGCTCGGTTGTTGAAGAGATGATGAGAGAGGGGGGAGAAGCTTGGTGGGAGAGAGGTACAGAGGAAAGTGAGAGGGAGAGAATGTGAGAAGGAGCAGGCAGATGTCTTACTTGAGAAAAGATTGGGGAATGAATTGCTCGAAATGGAAAAATCTGTGGACGAAATGTGGAGTAGATACAAGAATTGAGAGGGAAATGGGTGGCCGAGCCAAAATGAGGTTTTTCCTCTTTCCGTTGGTGTGTTGGCGATCTGCATGCCGCAGCTATGACCTGGTTTTGGCGATTGAGGTGTTAAGTGATTCCTCTCCAGCTGACTGTGTTACCTCGTGGTCGACACGCTCATGTCAAACGCAAGATCACAGTGCCCCCCCCCCCCACCTTACCACCCGCCAAAAAAAGGTGTTTGCTATAATAGTATAGTTCTTCACTTAACAGAAATATAATCATAAAATTAGTATCACTGGAAAGGATGCCCAAAATGCTGTAATTTATGCCTTAATCACACTATTAATACAACCCGCTAGAAATTAGCAAATTACAAAATACTTTGAATATGCACTTGAGTCACTACTTCATTTGGTGGTGTGGAATAGCGACAGGAAGTGCAGTTTAATCCTTTAGATGCTAAAGGACTAACTTGCACCTAAGTGCCTCGTGGTGAAAGATGACGTAATCTAAAAGAGGCGCTGCAAAACCTGAGATCAACCCATAGCAAAAAATCTGATGTACACAGTAAGAATCATACATGACGTCCTCTTCCGGACTCTAGCATGACAATGTGCAGTTAGCATCCTGCCGTCAGTAGTGAATATCCTTCTTAAACAGAGCCAACTTGTCTGGTGGTCGCAAAGATATAAGAAAAAGACGCCTTCGTAGTCAAGGAGCTAATCACTACAGCCCGAGGATGTCCTTTTATTTCACTCGAGACTCCACACTCCTTTTATGCAACTCAGAAAATTTATTGGGATGCAAACAATCACCACTTGCCGCACCAAATCCCGAACATCTCTATAATATCCTATTAGCAACATTTCTTTTTTTTTTTTTTCTTTTTTTTCATTCTTAGTATCTCTAGATGATTATATTCCATTTAATGAAATCTTTTTCGTATGGAAGGATTTGACATAGCCTTCATTCATCCTTTAATAATGAAAGGATTTTCCTAAGCTGAATAAAATCGTATAAAGATAGCCAGATAGCCAGGAAAAATGTCGAAATCGTTACAGTCCCGAATATACAGTATATATTTTTACTTTCTGTTACCAGACGATTTTTACTTCGTTTACAAGAGCCCGCTAGTAATAAAGGAATAATGAAGCCTATACCTAATCCTTACAGTTCGAAGTCTCTCTCCCAAGCTGAATAGAATAATTTAATGATATTAAAACTGAACCGAAAAATAATCTTTTGACTGAAGGAGCTACCAGGGCAAAAAACACTGAAGTTACCGTTGTGTTCAGACCCAGACTACTTTTACCGATTTAACCCCTTCAGCCCGAGGACATTCTTTTCATATAATTCTTCCTTTTGCCCAACGATTATTTTCAGTCTAGGATGGACTATTCGGGACAGCGGGTCCACCGACAGAGTTTTGTTCAGGTGAGAGTAATTTTTGCAGCCAAAAGGTCTCACTTAGGCACTGAGGTAATTACTAGATAAATTTATTCAGCGTAGAAGAAATTGTAATGGTTAAAGAGACGAATTAAGCATTATATTAAGTTCACCTTCTGATATTTTATTCGACTGACAGAAAAATTATCCTTTTTATTTTTAAGTTGGCCAAAAATTTCCTTTCCCTGCTTTTTTCATGTAGCTGAGTGGCAAAAATATGACAAAAATACGGTTCTTCATCCTTTCCGTAATACTTCTTGGTGACTACCATCATATTCTGGTGTTAATCTGTTGCTACTGCGAGGCATTCAAGATGGACAGATGGCAATTTTAGGAGAAGTTAGAGTAAAACGGGTACAGCAGCTAATGAGTTACTGAGAGAAGTCACAGCAGCCAAAAGTTTAACAGATTTAGGCCATATCAACAAAGGGATGCATAAAAACTCAAATAATGGTGGCCTTCACACACACACACACACACACACACACACACACACACACACACACACACACACACACACAGAAAGAGAGAGAGAGAGAGAGAGAGAGAGAGAGAGAGAGAGATGTAGGGAAATGGGGGTGTCAAAAATTACCAGCATGTTCTAGATTATAAAAGGACGGAAGGCAGGGCAGGGATCACGTTATTTCTCCACCCAACTAATTTTCACGCCTTGAGGTCTACCGTTTTTCCCAAGCGATCAGACAGACACGTGTGATCCTGTTTCAGGACTGCGAACATTTCCCTCACCGTACGCGAGTATTTAACGCCTCTCTCTCTCTCTCTCTCTGTCTCTCTCCGTCCCGACCTACTAACGTTATCGTTTTCCTCAAGTCGCCAGAAATACCTTGGCCCTCTCTTAAGACTCCATAATTTTTCAATATTCCTAATATATCCCACACAGTCAAAGAAATTTTATCCTTCAACACTAATTCCAGAACCTGGTCTGCCTCCACCAGCTGGCTTCTCCCTCCCCCCGTCCTGTTCTCTCATGACTTTCTCGTCCTTTTCACATACACCTCAAGCCCATGTCAGGATTCTGAACTCTTCTCTCTGCACCAAAGAAGATTTACCTCACACATTCAAAACACACACACACACACACACACACACACACACACACACACACACACACACACACACACACACACACACACACACACACACACACACACACACACACACACACACACACACACACACACACACACACACACACACACACACACACACACACACACACACACTTACTTCCTTCCACCCCCACGATTCGCTTCACACGTTCTACATTGGCCAAAGCCCCTGAATCTGGCCTCTGTAAGGCGGGTCATGCATGGAAGAATGGTGGCGGTGATGGTGGGGAAGGGAGGGATGGTAGGAGGCTATCAGAGGAGATAGAGGAGGATAATAGAGAAGAGGAGGAGGAGGAGGAGGAGGAGGAGGAGGAGACCGTTCGTAAAGAAAGATAGAAGGGTGAAAGAAGGGAAGAGGAAGCAGAGGGAGAAATTCTAGAAAGAAGAGAAAAGAGTAATAAGGGATGAGGGAAAAGGGGAAGAAGGCTGGAGGAGGAAAGAAAGGAATGGGATGAGGGGAAGGATATAGGAAAGGAGATAGATATTGGAGAGGAGGAGGAGGAGGAAGAATCGAATATTAAAGAAGAGGAAAGGGGGGGGGAGGAAGAGGAAATGAAGAAATGAAAGGAGGAAGATGTAGGAAAGGAAGGGTAATAAATAAAATATAAACGAGGAGGAAGGATGTTAGAAAGTGAAAAAGAGAAATGAGCAAAAATAAAGAAGAGGAGGGAGGAGGAGGACGTAGAAACATAATAAGAGGGAGATGAAAAGTGCATAGAGAGGAGAGGAAAATCCTATTCGAGAGGCGAGAAGGGAAAAAGAAATGGAAAGGGTAGAAAGATATAATATGAAAGGAGGAGGAGGGAAGGAGGGAGGGGGGGATGGGCTGTGGGTTGAGGGATGGGAGGAGGAGGAAAAAGACCATGATACGACAGAGGAAGAAGTAGGTGAGAGAGTAAAGCGGGGAGGAGGGAAAATATACAAGAGTAACAAAGAAGAACAGGGAGAAAATGTGGAAAAGAGTGAGAGAACATGTAGAAAGAACTGGAGACAGACAGACAGAGGAGGAATGAGGAGAAGGGAGAGAGAGTGCAGAAAGAAGAGGGAGATGTATATGAAAATAAATTAAATGGAGAAAGTGTTGGAAGGGAGAATAAAGATATAAAGCAAACGGTGAAGGGCTAGGGATGTAACAGTTGAAAATGTAGACAGGAGAGGAGGAGTAAGACATGGTGATATTGCAAAAGGGATGGAGAAAGAAAAAAGAAGGGGAAAGCCGCGTAACTGAAAAAGAAAGCGTCAAACAAACATTCACCCAGGCAACGACGTGCAACCATCGATTTACAGATTCTGGCCCCTATTTCAGTTCTAAATGCAAACAAACTAAGGTAAAGAGACACCTGCTGGAGCAGTTTCTATGCTGGGAAAATAGTACTCGACTGTGGTATTCGGCTATGAGAATGGTTGAATGATAAGTGTAACCATATTGTACAGGGTGCTCTGATTGTAGTTCTTTCTACTTTTGTTTCTTATTTTTTCTGAGTCTTGTACAATATACTGTTTGTGTATTGTATTGTAGCAGCCGGCTTCTACATGTCTTGGAAAAGCGAACATCTCTATTATTCACGATCAGGCCATGCTTTATATATCATTAACTGTAACTGATTCGTTGGTTGGCTCGAGTGTACTATTTTCAGACACTGGAAAAATGAACCGTCCTCGGCCCGAACCAGTGCTAACTGAATGGGTAATGATGCAAGAGGCATTTGAGGATAGGACAAAAAATATAGCTGTGGGGAAAGAAATATCGACGCACTTTCTAATCGAACAGTGTTATGAAACTCTTGTATAATGTTCTGAAACTTACTTTTACATTGAATTTCGAAAGTCAGTGCTGATTGTTCCGCTATTTATCGTAATAAAGAGGATCGATATTAATGGCTGTAACTGTGCATGAGAGAGTGATACTGTTGGAAAATAGTTTGTATATACCAACAAGGGAACATCGAAAAGGTGTAAACATGTAAGAACAGATATAAGGACAAGGACCTACTACTGCACTCACTCACATCACTCAAAAGCCAGTCGCAAGCTAGGATCCCACGTTTTGCTGATGAGCAGACCATTTCGTTAAGCACCCAACCACCAAAGTCTTCGTGGTCAGATCTTACCTATCCCATGCATCACCATCACCACCATCCTAACCCCATTCCCATTATTATAAGTGGGGTGGACCAGGGCACAGGAAATGGGTCACATTCAGGCCCGTGCACGTGTCAGTTAAGGAAGTTCCGTAGCACCTCTTCCTTAGCGTTATTTTTTTGGATACAGTTGGTTAATATCTATATGTATTTTATTAATGATGAAAATGGTGGTATTTGAATGTTTTAAGTGACATTAAAGAGGATTGTTAAAGAGTGATAAGCAAAATAAATCTCTCAGGAAGAAGTGTTAGGGAGCTTCCTTACCGGCGAGAATGCCGATCCCAATCACTCGTCGTTGAAACCCTTCCCATATACAGTTCGTCCCATTATTTTATCGAAGATTTTTTTTTTTTTTTTTAGCTTATTTCACGTTGCTGAATGGCACTATAGGACGGTATTACAGCACTGCGTTCTTTTTATTACACATCTTGACTAGCATCTTATCCTGGTGTCGTCTCGTTTCACAGCTTAGCATTCGAGATGAAAATTAAAGTAGGCAATGTACGGAAAAAGGATAATGATACGATGACAACAATATCAGTGTTGATAACGACAACCACGACGACGATAATGATGACACCCTTCAAGTCCCGCAAACTTTATTATTGATGAAATGAAATATATATAGTGTATACCACCAAAGCCAAATCACATCCTTTGGTTCCTTCTTCCTTGCATAACAAAAAAAAAAAAAAACTCCCTGCCACGTGCCGTACCCTTACCTGTACCTGACGTCAGCTGGAAAATATGGAGCGAGCAGAAGGCAGGATAAGGATCTGCAAATAATTACTGAGGAGCGGAGTGACTGGGGTGGGGCGGCCTCTGGGGGTATGAAAGATCTGTGAGTAGACTTTTACCTACTTATAGAGCCCAGGGACCCGGTGCGCTGCTGGAGACACGATTGACTATATTTACAAGATACACACCATAGCAAGACAGCCTGGGATATTGGGGAAATGGGAGATATTTTGGTCCACGAAGACTATTTTGAAACTGAAAAATAGACATCTTTTTATAGCCTACGAAGAATGACTCCAGTAAGCTTTTTTTAAGATTTCTGAGAAATTTCTGGGCAAAGGGATACAGCACAGCTCCATATTTTTACAACAACACACCACAGCAAGCTACGCTGAGAAGTTGACGAAATGAGAGAAATGTAATCCACGAGGGAGACTGAGAACTGGGTATCTTTTATATCCTAGGAAGAAAAGAGTGACTGTAGTTAAGTGGTCTCCCTTTTAATAACTATTTGAGAAGTTACAGGGCAAAGGGATATAGCACACTTCCATACCGTTAAACAACACGTCAGAGCAAGGCAGCCTGAAAGTTTTAGAAATGGAGACATGTACTCGTAAGTCCACCAAGGACACTGAAAACTAAGAGATATGTGTTTTGTACAGGGATCCGATACGTTGCAAGAAACAGGACTGACATAATTATTTGCAACTAACAAGCCACAGCAAGACCCCCTGTGAAACTGGAGAAAGGGGAGATCTATTGTTCTGTGTAAGGGAGGGTGGTGTGCTGTGGGGGAAGGGGTCGTTACTGAGTAGAGACAGACAATTCTGTAAGTCCTTTTGATAAAAGAAATAAAACTCCCGAGATGCGATGCCAAGGAAAGACAGAGTTGGTGGGGCGTGGAAAGCATACGCCCCCTACCTCCTTCTGTTTCTGGAAATTAAAGGGCTTATAAAAAAAAAAAAGAAAAAAAAAAAGAAGAAGAAGTGTTATTTGCCAAAAATATATGCAGGACATATCTGACAAACGTTATCATCGAACCTTCTTCAATGAGAAGCGCGATTTCGTCATAATATCTGAGAAGTTTGGCAGTGAGTCAAGCATGAATTCAAACTTGGAATTCCGCAAGGAATCATGACCCCCTTTTTCATGGGCCTGGACTCGGCCCTGACACAGATACATACATACATACATACATAAATACATACACACATTTTATAAAGTGTATCCTATCATCTGAAGATTTGGGATCTGAAAAATAGTAATATTTTGTACAGCTAACCTGGTGGTGGTGGGGAGATGATAATGAATGCAATGAGTGATTTGTATTTCACGTACCTGCAGAGTTACAGAAAAAAAAAATCATTTTCTCTTTTGCTTATATTATGTAGCTGGCAAATACTTCTCAACCAGACACGGGTGTTCTTCAGTTCGGGAGCAAATGGAGTAAGAGAATTTGATCACCTCAGACAAAAGCAAAAGTGGACATGGGCGGGGCACGTTATTTGTCCTTGTAAAAATGGACAGAAGAATGACAAACTGCATAAATGAATGGCAGAAAGAGAGAGAGAGAGAGAGAGAATCATCTTCAGCCAAAGAACGTAATTAATATTTTATTCTTGCCATCTCCAGACGACTGAATTCAGCTTCGGGGAGAAATTTTCGAACTGGAGGTGGTAGACATAGACCCCAATAATCCACCATCTCCCATGACTTTGGTAAAATCGTCTGGGGTAGCAGGAACTGAATGATAGGTCCTCGGGCTGAAGGGGTAAATGTGTAAATGTGGCGGACTAAGGTGGATAAGGCTACCAACTAATGGGTACGAGTTGAGAAGCCTTTATTCTGCAGACCTGGACTGATGACGACGACGACGACGACGACGACGACAAAGACGACGACGTTTGTGATGACGGTGACAACGATGGTGATGGTGATATGATAATGGTGGTGATGATAACTAAGGGACCTAGAAAATGGATGAACCTCTGGCTTTTATGTGTGCCTTTAGCGAGCGCAGCTTTAGCTTGGCTTCCTTGCCTTAGGCTCCCTCCTCATATATTAAAAAAAAAAAAACTCTGTATTCAAGGCATTATCATCTCTCATCACTGTGATTCCTCCCTCTTTCTTATTATCTTTACCTACGCCAACGAAAGTTGGAGGAGGTTATATATTGGCCCCTGTTTGTCTGTCCGGAAGATTTCTCAAAAAATTATTGATGGATTTCAATAAAATTTTGTGGATTTAGGGGTTATGGACCAAGGAAGAGTTTATTAATTTTTGGTTGTGATCAGAGTTCGCTGGTGTAGGCGTTGGTGGAAGTATACGCTCCCTGAATGCTGTCTCCTTGTTTTGTTCCTATCTAGTATTCCATTTTTTTCCCTTTAGTTCATATCCCTTTCATTACAGATGGTTAAACCTGTGAGGTGGAGCCAAACTGCTGGGTTTCAATGAGGAATGAATGACGGTGTGGTCCAGTTACCTGGCCATGCTGTTGATACAGCTCTTACTTTCTTAATGTTTCCCTCTTTTCTGTTCCTGGATCCATTTTCACGTCATACTTAGATGAGTAAAATGGTCAGAACGATGCTCCTGTTGATGATGACGATCCTTCACCTCCTTCCTTGTGTTTGAATCCTACTTCAGTCCATCCTTAGGTGGGTAAAAAAGATGATGATGATGGTGGTGATGATGATGATGATGATGATGATGATGATGATGATGATGATATTAGTTTCTCCACCCTTGTGTTCACTTTTCGTTGTTTCTTAAATCTACCTCACACCATCCATAGATGGAAAAATAAGGTCAAGATGATGATAATGAAGATGATGATGATGATGATGGTGATGATGGCGATGATGATTATGATGATGATGATGATGTACAACGAATTGGACAGGCGAATCAAAACGTATAATCACACTTAATACCCCCTCGAACCAGGGTAGGATTTATGAATGATGAAACAACTGGGCGACAACTCGTCATCAAAACAAATTGTGGCCAAGCTGTTAAGTGTGGTAATGTATCGCTAAAAAATGTCATGATATGTCGTTCCTGCTTGACGGAGAACTGGCAAATCATCATCATCATCATCATCATCATCATCATCATCATCATCATCATCATCATCATCATCATCATCATCATCATCATCATCATCATCATCATCATCATCATCATCATCATCATCATCATCATCATCATCATCATCATCATCATCATCATCATCATCATCATCATCATCATCATCATCATCATCATCATCATCATCATCATCATCATCATCATCATCATCATCATCATCATCATCATCATCATCATCATCATCATCATCATCATCATCATCATCATCATCATCATCATCATCATCATCATCATCATCATCATCATCATCATCATCATCATCATCATCATCATCATCATCATCATCATCATCATCATCATCATCATCATCATCATCATCATCATCATCATCATCATCATCATCATCATCATCATCATCATCATCATCATCATCATCATCATCATCATCATCATCATCATCATCATCATCATCATCATCATCATCATCATCATCATCATCATCATCATCATCATCATCATCATCATCATCATCATCATCATCATCATCATCATCATCATCATCATCATCATCATCATCATCATCATCATCATCATCATCATCATCATCATCATCATCATCATCATCATCATCATCATCATCATCATCATCATCATCATCATCATCATCATCATCATCATCATCATCATCATCATCATCATCATCATCATCATCATCATCATCATCATCATCATCATCATCATCATCATCATCATCATCATCATCATCATCATCATCATCATCATCATCATCATCATCATCATCATCATCATCATCATCATCATCATCATCATCATCATCATCATCATCATCATCATCATCATCATCATCATCATCATCATCATCATCATCATCATCATCATCATCATCATCATCATCATCATCATCATCATCATCATCATCATCATCATCATCATCATCATCATCATCATCATCATCATCATCATCATCATCATCATCATCATCATCATCATCATCATCATCATCATCATCATCATCATCATCATCATCATCATCATCATCATCATCATCATCATCATCATCATCATCATCATCATCATCATCATCATCATCATCATCATCATCATCATCATCATCATCATCATCATCATCATCATCATCATCATCATCATCATCATCATCATCATCATCATCATCATCATCATCATCATCATCATCATCATCATCATCATCAGCATCATGATCATCATCATCATCATCATCATCATCATCATCATCATCATCATCATCATCATCATCATCATCATCATCATCATCATCATCATCATCATCATCATCATCATCATCATCATCATCATCATCATCATCATCATCATCATCATCATCATCATCATCATCATCATCATCATCATCATCATCATCATCATCATCATCATCATCATCATCATCATCATCATCATCATCATCATCATCATCATCATCATCATCATCATCATCATCATCATCATCATCATCATCATCATCATCATCATCATCATCATCATCATCATCATCATCATCATCATCATCATCATCATCATCATCATCATCATCATCATCATCATCATCATCATCATCATCATCATCATCATCATCATCATCATCATCATCATCATCATCATCATCATCATCATCATCATCATCATCATCATCATCATCATCATCATCATCATCATCATCATCATCATCATCATCATCATCATCATCATCATCATCATCATCATCATCATCATCATCATCATCATCAATCATCATCATCATCATCATCATCATCCATCATCCATCATCCATCATCCATCATCCATCATCCATCATCCATCATCCATCAATCATCAATCATCAATCATCATCATCATCATCATCATCATCATCATCATCATCATCATCATCATCATCATCATCATCATCATCATCATCATCATCATCATCATCATCATCATCATCGTTGTCGTCGTCGTAATATACCATCGCCTCTGATACTGTTTCCCGTCACCATATACCATCGCCTCTGATACTGTTTCCCGTCACCATATACCATCGTCTTTAATGCTGTTTCCCGTCACCATATACCATCGTCTTTAATGCTGTTTCCCGTCACCATATACCATCGTCTTTAATGCTGTTCCCCGTCACCATATACCATCGTCTTTAATGCTGTTCCCCGTCACCATATACCATCGTCTTTAATGCTGTTCCCCGTCACCATATACCATCGTATTTAATGCTGTTCCCCGTCACCATATACCATCGTATTTAATGCTGTTCCCCGTCACCATATACCATCGTATTTAATGCTGTTCCCCGTCACCATATACCATCGTCTTTAATGCTGTTCCCCGTCACCATATACTATCGTATTTAATGCTGTTCCCCGTCACCATATACCATCGTATTTAATGCTGTTCCCCGTCACCATATACCATTGTATTTAATGCTGTTCCCCGTCACCATATACCATCGTATTTAATACTGTTCCCCGTCACCATATACCATCGTATTTAATGCTGTTCCCGATGGAGAAACAAAAAAAAAATCATAAAAGTCTAATTATCATCACTGTCTAGGGAGAGGCTAAGCCGCATCTCCACTGCATTAGAATTCTGTTCCCCACATACACAGCGTTCTGTTCCTTCTCAAACTTAGGTTTTTATTTGTCGAAAGAACAATTGACGTGGTAAGTGGCACCACCATTTTTCTAGTGTCCTTTATCAATAAGTAAATAATAATAATAATAATGATAATAATAATAATAATAATAAATAAACAAACAAATAAATAAATAGGTAAATCAAACCTCATCAGCAGTTTCGCCCTGCAGTCAATACTTTTTTCCTTAATAGGATAACAAAATGCCTTCACAACATTCTTAACTATCCTTGCACTTCCAGCAGATACACAATGTAGTTACCAGTGGTAGATGGTCCTAAGTTTGTCTGTGGATGTCAGTCCATGCTTTCGATATTTCCAGCTCTAAAAATCTTGAATGAAGGAATGACCTAGTATGATTCTGCCTGATGGCGGAGGACAGAATGACATGGAGTAATTTGATGTGATAGCCCCTTCCAGGTAAGGCGTCTGGCTATTGGTGCACAGACAGATAGAAACCATTAACTGTAGTAACGAGGCTAGAAACATTTTCCCCTGTCTCAGTCACAACCTGTTTTCTCCTCTCAAGCTTGGTAAAGCAGTTTAAAGGTAGCAAGAGTAAGATTTAAAGTGTCATAGGACTGAAGGGATGAAGTGTCATAAAATAACGGGGTTCAGAGTGATGGGATGGACGACATGACTTCCGTGGATGACTGTACACATCAGGACCCACATTTGTAGAGCATCCCATCCACTTTATAGACTAAATATGTCTGATAACAGGGACCTTCTTCTGTCCGGTGACTTATTCATCCTTTCATTCCTGCTATTTTCAGACTCTTGAGGTAATTATAGCTTTCATTTAACCCCCAAGAACCAAAGGTATCTCCGAAGTTGAACAAAAAGGTCTGGCAGTAACGAGAATATTATTGGATTAGAGGTAATCGGTTAACTATCATCATGAACCTTGGTGTTTTGTGTTCTGTAACTTTAATATTCATCGCGATTCTACTGTCAAAAGTTTGTAAGTATATGAGTGAGGATAGAAGGACAGTTATGCACAAAACTTTGCTTACTATTGCGACCGCACCTGATTTACATATACAGCAGGGCATGTCTGTCACTTTCCCACCTGACGCATCACTTCAAAAGGAAACATACTGTGTTTTCCTAAGCTCAAGAATATCAACCAATAATGCACCATGATTTATACAGACGACGTGAAATATTAGGTCACCTCTTGTCCTCGATTGTTCGAACAAAGGATTTTAAACACAGCTTAATCCCTTCAATACAGTAATGTGCTTATATATTTATTTATGTATTTATTATCTTTCCCGTTACAGACTGTTTTATTCCCCTTTCAGAACTGCCCTCTTACGGTTTCTATCTTTCTATCTGTGCCATCATCTGTAACTTCCTTTCTGGTCGTTTTATAACTGCTGTTGTAGACGGCCATCGTTTTTCTCCTAGATCTATCAACAGCGGTGTTCCTCAGGGCTCTGTCCTGTCACCAACTCTCTTCCTTATATTCAACAGTGACCTTCTAAGCTGTACATATAATCCTATCCACCCACACGCTGATGATTCCACCCTTCACCTTGCCATTCGGTTCTCACAACGTCCATCTCAGCAATTACTTCATCAAACAAGGGATAAGGCTATGGCACACCTAATGTCTGACTTCGCTCATATCTCTGACTGGGGTAAAAAAAAAAAAAAAAAAAAAATCTTGTTTTTAATGCATCAAAGACTCAGTTCTTACACCTTTCCACTCGACAGAATCTTCCATAGGAGTACCCACTAATGTTTAATAATATCCAGCTTAATCCTGCATCATCATTCAACATACGGGACTAATCTTGGAAAGATCATTTTACATTTCTTGTAAAATCAGCTTCCAAGAGATTAGGCGTGCTAAGTCAACTCCATACTTTATTTATCTCTGCACAGTTGTTGACTTCATACACGGGTTTTATTCGCTCCTGTGTAGAGTACAACTCACATGTATGGGATGCTCCCCTCATACAACTCTTCTCAATAGGGTGGAGTGAAAGGCTATTCGTCTCATTAACTCTCCTCCTCTTACTGGCTCCCTTCAGCTTCTGTCTCTTCGCCGCACTGTTGCATTTTTATATCTTTTCTATCGCGACTTCAATGGTCACTGCTCCTTTGAACTGTCTGCTTGCATCCCTCCACCTCTACGACGGGCGCGTAGCACTCATCTAGCAACAAACTCTCATCCCTTTTCTGTCCAGCTCTCTAAGGTAAACGTTAACCGTTACTCCCAGTCCTTCATTTATGCAACAGGTCAGCTATGGAACTGTCTCACTCTGTCTGTATTTCCTGCTTCCTGTGATCTCCAGTCTTTCAAACTCAGTGTGTCTAGGCATCTCGAAATGAGCGGATCTTAAATTTGGCTCTTTTGTATTGTTTTTGTTTTTTCTTGGAAGGAACGGTCTGAGGGCTCTTGGCCTTTGGTTCCTTCCTCCTTGCATTAAAAAAAATATATAATGCATGGGATAATACTCGGGCAGGGAAGGATGTATCAAACCGCTTCAATTCGAAAAGTCGTTCTTGAATTAAAAATATATATATCTAGAGAAAGAGAGAATAAAGAAAAAAAGTACGATACCTGACTGAATGGGTTAAGCTTAAGGACGTCTTATATCTAGTACTCACCCTAGTCGCCATACTCTTCATATCACATTGACCTTACCTTTAAATAAAAACAAAAGCCATCAGTACGAACACAAGCAAAGTCTGAGGTAAACTATAAGTAAAGGAGAATATAACGAGTTAAGTATACATAAAATAATGTGTAGAAAACTAAGGTATTAAGAAAAGTGAAATATAAGGTATAAGTAATATATGGTGAAAAGAATGAGTTAATTATACTCAAAAGAAAGTACAGGTAATGTAGGTATCAGGTAAGGACAAGCAGATAAGGTATAAGTAAAGGATAATATGATGAAAAGGGTTAGTAAAATATGTATATATAAGAAAGTATAAGTAAAGTGTGATATCGGGTAAAAGTAAAGTTTTATCCCATGAGTGATTTCCTTTATCTTTTCATGCTCTGACATGACGATTTTATTCAGCATAGACGAGACATAAGGTTGTGAAGAGGTTGAGAGCAAACGCCTCCCCCTCCCTCCCTCCTCTGTCTTCCCGCCTGCTCCCCCCCTCTCTCTCTCTCTCTCTCTCTCTCTCATTGTCAGTATTTCCAAGCTTTCTTTGCTCACTTCAACTAGAACCTGGTGTTTTCTATCCATTTCTTCTGGTTACTTATCTGAGCATCTATGAGTTGAGATTGGTGTATGGAATAAAGTAATTTGCAATGATGGTATTTGTGGCAGGCCTCAAACTTTCCCAGCACGGGACCCACTTCGTTTTTTGTCTTTTCTTGTGCAACTCATTATAGCTTGATGGTTTATTGTACAATGCCAGCTCCGTGTCCTTCCCGAATACCTACCAAACTAGTGTCCATTTAGAAATGAAAATGAGTAATTATTGATCATCAGTTGTAGATAATAATCCTCTATGTCTAAACTTTTCTTCCAATTTAAAAAAAATAAATAAAAAAAGTAAACAAAGTTAACAAAGAAAATTTTATGCGCACAGGCAGACTAGACTCTCGGAATAAACTTATTACAGACCCGACTGTTATTAGCCATGATGAATTCAAAAGAATGAGCATGATGAAACATTAATATACAACTGTTCGTATTGCAGCAGCCAGCTTAAACACTCCTGACGTGGCCAGGCACCTGTATTATACACTTTGATGCCAGTGTTTTTCAGCGAGGGAACAACAATTTTTTTTTTCCTTTTTCACGGCCACCAAGTGTTTCATGCATGGATATTGATTTCAAAGACTTTCTGGAGCACTGAGTGAGAACCGTATGTCGAAATTTTTATCTGGAGAATACAAACTTGAAATTCTCATGTAATATTCAGAGTCATCCTGCTACCCATCAAAGCCCTCCTTACGACTCAACAGTGAGTCGGGACCCACAGCTTGAGAACTCCTGGTTTATGGGGTGATGACTCGCTGTTAGTGATCAGTAACTATACTTGTTTTACTCAGATTCTCGTCCTTCTGCAGCTTATTTCACATACCTCCGTGGCACAAAAAAACAACATTACTCCTCTTCATCCTTGCCGTAGAACTTCATGCCTAACACCACATTCAAGTGTTAAACTACACCTACAACTCAGCATTCAAGGTGGAGATGTCAGTTTTAGGCCAAGTTAGGTAAAAATGATATACAAGTGAAACGGCCGGGCTTCTCTGTGGATGATTTAAATTTGCTTTGTGCAGTGAAACACATAGAACGACTGAGAGACTGATTATGAGGAAATGAGCTTGTTGTCTTATGTTTTCCGGCGCTACTCCGTTGGAGTGGTGGGTAGCAGCGAGCAGTTACTATCTATCTATATCTGTCTATCTATCTATCTATATATTTATATATATATTAACTGCGGTGTTTTTTCCCTCTTCCCCCATCTCTCTCTCTCTCATTCTCTTTCTCACATAGAACGGCTGAGAGACTGATTATGAGGAAATGTGGTTGCTGTCTTATGTTTTCCGGCGCTACTCCGTTGGAGTGGTGGGTAGCAGCGAGCAGTATCTATCTAACTATCTATCTATTATATATATATCTATATCTATCTATCTATCTATTATATATCTATATCTATATCTATATCTATCTATCTACCTATCTATCTATCTATCTATCTATATCTATATATATATATATATATATATATATATATATATTAACTGCGGTGTTTTACCCTTCTTCCCCCATCTCTCTCTCTCTCTCTCTCTCTCTCTCTCTCTCTCTCTCTCTCTATTTACAGTACATGTATAATAACTGCGGTGTTTTCTCCCTCTTCCCCCATCTCTCTCTCTCTCTCTCTCTCTCTCTCTCTCTCTCTCTCTCTCTCTCTCTCTCTCTCTCTCAGCTTAAGACAGTCTCCTGTTAACAAAGTGGTTGATGAAAGTTTTCGTCTAAATCACAAGTCAAACACTGTCTCTAGTGCTGAACAAAATTGTCTGGAGATTAAATGTATAAATGCAGGGCACGCCATCAAGCTCAGTTTGAGAGATCACTTGCTTTCGGACCTTCTTTCTCAACGTCATTTTTAATATAAGTTTTCGTGATTGTGTGACCAGTTATATTAATATCGTTGGTTTGTTTTTACCTGTCGGAAGGGGACTAATCCCACAACTTTAATTTTAAGTCTTGGTTGCAAAAATTCTATGAACCGTAATTATGGTTGCCGCTTAAACCAGACACATAATCTGACAGTAGTTGATCATCAGCTGATCTGAGCAAGATCCGAGATTTTTGTCAAATGAGAAAACAAATGCAAAATGTTCTAAACCGATGCAGGACCATCATGGCCACAATATAGAGCTTCACTGAAGTGTACGGGTCTCGTGACTGAAAACAGTCTGTGAACGACAGACGGACTGGGCCTTTCCTTGAGAAGCTTCAAGGAATGTAATATTTTGCCAGTTCAGCAAGGACACAGTGCTGCGTAGCGCCCTGAAATGTCGACCCTACACCTCCATCCATTGAAAATTTGATCTACGAGTACGTAACGGTGTTTGCAAAATGGTACACATGAACAACACAACCATATCCAACCTAACATTTCATCTTTTGCCCATCTCAAGATCCAGTCACCTCTATTTTATTCCAGCCAAAGACAAGTGATTATATTTTTTTAGAGTGGATCATAGGAGGCTTAAAGTCTTAATATTTTTACCTTTTCCCTTTCTTGATCTGGACATTTCTCTTGATTTATTACATCTTATGGCAGATGATTATGCTCATCTGAGAATGAGTGGAGTGGAAGAGTCGTTATACAAAACTGCGTTATGGATGACAATATTTGTACTTTGTGCTAGCCTTGATTTAGATATAATTTGTAGTAAGCATGAAATAAAGCCTTCCAACGAAAACCTATCATGGATAGATAAAAAACAAATATTTGGTTCACGAAATTCGTTGAGATAAATTATCCACCAGGAAAGATATTTGTCATCTTATTCCACTTACTCAGACATCCACAGCTCACTCTCAACTGAATAAAATCGGTTGGCGTTAGCTGGAATAAAATACTGGTGTCGCAAGTACCTGGCCGTTGTCATCAATATCATCATCATTATCGTTATCATCATCCTGACCTTTTTGCCGTCTAAGAATGGACTGACATAAAATACAGTAATAATAATTACTAGTAATTCAGTACAGTATGTAACAGCCAGGCTTTGGCCTTTGTAGCCGTGTTATTCTTGGCAAAGGAGACTTCACAGCAGTTCTTCCAATACCATTCTTTTTACACAATACACCTGTATATAGTTTTAATTTTGTTTGTATCTTTCTGTATTATTAGATGTTATTAATCTTGGAGTTGCCAAGTAGAATTTGAAGTAATCAAGGCTATATTTAAGCCCTCCATTTCGAACTTTATTTCCCAAGGCATTATATGAGTCAGTGATTTAAATTTATACAAAGTGATATCCTCAGCTGCACTGGTTAATAAAATTCCCCGATCTAGTTTGCTCTCTCTCTCTCTCTCTCCTTTTATGTTTTGAGCTATCCACCTACACTGGTTGATTTATCAAGGCCAACAAACACATCAAGGTAGTTAGCGTTAATGATATAAACAACCGCCTCCATGTGTTACACACCGTACCTATTATTATTATAATTATATATTTTTAGTGTGCTAGTGCACATTCCGATAAACAAAAGACGTAGGGAGTTTTTTTTTTCCCACTTTTAGATATTTTTATTATTATTATTATTATTATTACTATTATTATTATTATTATTATTATTATTATAAGGATCATTGCCATTTTTGTTCGTCCTACTATTAGCATTCACTTTAGTTTTTTTTTCTTTTGACCTGGTGTGCAAAATTTTTACCTTAATTAGCACTTCAGTATTAGAATTGAATAAAATTGTCTGATAGCAAGAAAAAAAAAAAGAAAGAAAATTCAGAGTGATGGGATTCACGAGTAAATACTGCCTCCACAATGTTATCAAATTACCTTTTTTTTATTACTTTCCTCAGTAAGTCTCATAGTTTAGATTTAACCTCTCTCTCTCTCTCTCTCTCTCTCTCTCTCTCTCTCTCTCTCTCTCCTTTATTGCACGCATAAGATATTTTTATTCTGGCAGTAACAAGTATAAAAATGAAAATAACATTGTTGGATTGAAAAAGTTATTCAAGTTTTGCTTTTCAGTAACACTTTCACCTTTTTACTACGATGACTCCTTTTTAAATATTTTTTCTTTTAAACGCACTTATTTCTTTTCTTTGCTTTTCTTGACAATTTTATTCAATTTTGAGACTTAGAACCGGAGCCATTGTATGTAGCCATCACTAACCCATTCCCTGTGGGAGAACTGTATTGCTGAATAAAACTATGTCAGTATTCAAAACAAACAAACAAACAAACAAGAAGGAGTACTCAGAGTGCAACACCCACGACCACCAGTTGCCTTAAGGGCGAAACACTGGATATTACCCTCTCATCATGACCTTCGGCTAGTTGCTCTGCAAATCTACTTAAATTCTTGCCTGACCACTAACGTTTCTACAAAGTCTGATCCAGGTCGATTCATAGCTGTATGAGATGACCTTGCCCTGTGGCCTAGACCTTTGACCTATCCCTGTAACACTGACCTTTGACTGATACTCAAAACCGATTCCCTTCATCCTTGGCCTGCCTTATACCCTTCCAAGTAGTTTGGTCTGATCGGATAAAAATTGTTTGGAGTTGATCTTATCATGTGACCTCGACCTATGACTTGATGTTATAAAAAAAATCAACACCTTGGCTTGATCCTCAACATTTCCAAAAGGTTTGGTCTTTATTGATCAAAACTGCTCTAGTTCTTTTCTTCACACGCCGACCCCAGTGGAAAATTCACCTTGCACTTTGACCTTGACCTTTAATTAATTATTCTCAAAACAGAATCTTTCCTTTCTTGCCTTACCCTCACCCCATCTACCAAGTTTGGCTAAATTGGAAAAATATTTTTGTAACTGTCTTTTTTAGGTCAAACTTTGACCAGGCTCTGTGACTTTGCCCTTTGATCTGTTATTCTCACTAACTTTAATTTCCAATAAAGATTTAATTTCCAAACTGCCCTCTTAGGGTTTCTATCTTTCTCTGTGCTTTCATCTATAGCTTCCTTTCTGGTCGTTTTATAGCTGCTTTTGTAGACGGCCATCGTTCTTCTACATCTATCAACAGTGGTGTTCCTCAGGGCTCTGTCCTATCACCAACTCTCTTCCATTATTCTTCAATGACCTTCTAAGCTGTACATCTAATCCTATCCACTCATACGCTGATGATTCCACCCTTCACCTTTCCATTCGATTCTCGCAATGTCCATCTCAGCAGTTGCAACAGACAAGGAATGAGGCTATGGCACACCTGATGTCTGACTTGGCTCGTATCTCTGACTGGGGTAAAAATAATCTTGTTGCTTTTAATGCATCAAAGACTCAATTCTTACACCTATCAACCCGACAAAATCTTCCACAGGCGTACCCACTAATGTTTAATAATATCCAGCTTGATCCTGCATCATCCTTAACCCTTCGTTAGTCAGGTGGGGTGTTTTGGCACCCCAAATTTTTTTAAAAGCTCGTAATTCCTAGCCGGTAATTCGAATATTTATCTCCGTTCCAGTGCTCTCCTGATTCAATAAGGGGAGGGAGGATGTGGATTAGTTTAGTCCCGCCTCTGCCGTAGTGAGAGAGAGGTGAACTTCTCCCCCCCCCCTCCCGGGGTGTCCAGTCACCCTATCAAATTAACCATTTAGATCACATTGTGATATAGATTGTTTTTTTTTTTTTATCTTATTTTTCATATTGTTTATCATTATACTGATTTTAAAAATCACAAAATATATCTTCTGTGCGTGTTTACCTGACAAATGAGATATGAGCTCATTTTTTTATTTTTTTACTGTTATGATTTTTTTTTTTTTTTTTTTTTTTTACGTGTCCGACTCTGTGCAAAGGCTCAGGGCCTATTTCTTGGGGGCAGTGGCCTATCCCAAGGCCCAGTAGTCCTCCTACACCTCCACATGTCACCACTTCGGCGCTAACACCCACCGTCTATATTGAATACATGCTAGGGCTGTCTCTTACAGGACTGGTGTACTGGTATTAGCGGGGGTATTTTTACGACATGTCGGCGAGTCATCTGGTAGATCAGGAAAGTCTGCTTTTTAGGAAATCAAATCCTTAAACTGTTCCCTGCCTCAGCGGGGATTCGATCCTGGGTCCATTAGGACTGCAAGCCGCCTCTCTACCGATTCAGCCACCGCCTCCCCCTATATTGTATTTTATTATTATATATTAATAAACACCATCGACAAGGCATTCAATCTTTTCATTAGTGATTGCAGAGATATGCTGGAGCGGCAGTATGAATATATTTTACATATTAGTAACACTACATGTATTTTTGTATTGGCGTGTTGTAACACCCCACCGGACTAACCACGGTTGAATGCTCCACAGGACTAACGAAGGGTTAAACATACTTAGGATTTCATTTTGTCGGGTCTTATCTTGGAAATATCATATTGCATATCTTGTAAAATCTGCTTCCAAGAGATTAAGTGTACTAAGCCGACTCCGTAACTTCCTAACCCCTGCACAGTTGTTGACTTTATACACGGGTTTTCTTTCGCCCCTGTGTAGAGTACAACTCCAATGTGTGGGGAGACTCCCCACATACAACTCTTCTCAATAGGGTGGAGTCAAAGGCTTTTCGTCTCATCAACTCCCCTCCTCTTACTGGCTCCCTTCAACCCTTGTCTCTTCTCCTCACGGTTGCATCTTTATCTTTTTCCTATCGCTACTTCAACGGTCACTGCTCCTCTGAACCGTCTGCTTGCATCCCTCCACCTCTACGACGGGCTCGTTGCACCCGCCTAGCAACAAACTCTCACTCCTTTTCTATCCATCTCTCTAATGCAAGAGTTAACCATTACTCCCAGTTCTTCATTCATGCAACAGGTCAACTCTGGAACAGTCTCCCTCTGTCTGTATTTCCTACTTCCTATGATCTTCAGTCTTTCAAATTCAATGTGTCCAAGCATCTCGAAATGAACGGATCTTGAATTTGGCTCTCTATCGTATTGTTTTTTTTTTCCTTGGAAGGAACGGTTTGCGGGCTCCTGGCCTTTGGTTCCTTCTTCCTTGCATAAAAAAAGGACCAACCTCTTAGCTAACTCTCAACCTATCCACAAAGTTTGGATAACAATGAATAAAAACTGTATTTATTCACACACCCGCTCGCGCATGCACACCTTCCAAAACAACACCCTGCTCTCGCTTTGTGATGGAAGGTGTGACGATAGCCTTGAGCAGGTATTAATTTTCCTCTACTCTTTCAATTTACTTCTCTGTTAAATCTAAATCTTTCTGAACTGTTCCTGGCTTGCCCATGCATCCACTTGCGCCTTGGCTGCGGTGTTTCCTTCACTTGAATGAAATTGTTGGCTGACTCCTAGATTACGATGCAAGGGTCTTTACATTCGGCCAGGACATCAGTCGTGACATTTCCTGTGCCTTGGGTGTCCCTGGAGCATAGTTAAACCCGCCTGGTGTCAGCCGAAATGGAACACAAAGCAAGTATATGACAGACAAAGGGTTACCCTGTCAGCATCTTTGGTATCTGTCTGATAGCTGCTTACAAAACATACGAATGATGAAATTGTATTTGGATTTATCAGATGAACTGTAAATAGATAGACAGATAGACAGACAGACATAGATGCATTCATACATACATACAGACAGACATATGTGGAAGAATAGAGATACGTATATACTGTACATTTACAGACAGATATAGATAAAGGTAGGTAGATGATAGAAAGTTAGATCAGTAGTAAGATAGAAGGACAGGCATAAATTAAGATATATACCGATATATATATATATATATATATATATATATATATATATATATATATATATATATATATATATATATAAAATGAGGAAAATTAATTCTGAAATATTTTGTTTGCTGGCAGTGTATATTGTGAGTTTAGGTGTATACTCTTGAGACACCAAATTTTAGCCGAATTCGATGATATTAACTTGTGCCGCATCTTAACCAAAGTTTGAGCCTCATAAGCAAAATTATTGTTGTGATAATCTCTTTTTGTTATTTGAAAAAGGTGTCTGCTTTACTTTACTGGAAGCTACATTCTAGTAATACCCGTATCTGTTTCTTTTTTTAAAGGATTTGCCTTTTGATTTATTATTAAGCACTTATTTACTATAACTGAAGTGAAATTTTCAACGTCAGTGATGTGAGGCTGGAGCAAAGCCAAGATCTGGCTTGTTGGTCAACCAAGTAAAAGCTACTTGGAAGTACGTTACCTTCTTGTGAAGAAGTGTTAGTGCGGCTTTTCTTCCTGATTAGAACAGACACATGAACCCTGAGAGATTCAGCATGTGTTCTGTCTGAGGAATAAGGAGGATTCTGGGAGAGAGCTTATATTCCTGCACCTGAGCCACGGAATCATATCCCCAAAATCGAATCTCACCATAAAGAATGGAGAAAGCTGGAGAAGAGTAAGATCCGGAATACAGAAAGAGATGAGAAGAACTGAAAGAGTTTCCAAGGAAAGATAAAAGATCTCTTTGACACTGCACACACGAATGCCTTCGACCTCGTCAAAAAACGTGAGGAGAAGAAGTTTCTTGTGGCTCAGGGGTAGAAAAGGAGGCTAGGCTCTTTGGTGCGTATTGATGTCAAACTTCATCGGAAAGAACAAAAACAGAGAGAGAGAGAGAGAGAGAGAGAGAGAGAGAGAGAGAGAGAGAGAGAGAGAGAAAGAGGGAAAGAGAGACTACAAATTGAACAGAAGAGGAGAGACAACAAATTGAACAGGAGAGGAGAGAGCGTGAGAAATGTCTTGGAGCAGTAAGAGAGGAAATAGTGGAGCTGGAGGAAATCCCAACTAGTGATGAAGACGAAACAGGTGACGATTATACAGATGCAGCAGGTCCTGCCATTTCGGCTGCAGCTCCACATATGAAACGCCAGCGGGCATGAAAAACAGTTGTCACTTCTCCAGCTGCTGCTGTTTTAGATTTGGACAAAGACTGCAGACCGTGTTGCTGTCCATCTGCTTTCTGCGACCATTTCTGCCTGTGGACAAGATCCAACAATGTATACTGTCAACAGGCAAAGTATCCACAGAGATCGAATCAAGAGTCGGAGGGAATCTGAAGAATGGCTGAAGATATCATTCCATCCAACTTTGCCACTTGTAGTGCACTGGGGTGGAAATCTAATTCCCGATGTAACAGGAGCAAATGTCACTGAACGCCTTCCGGTTCTCGTCTTAGGTGATGGAGTTTCAAAGCTTTTGAATACACCCAGTTTGGCAGTAGGGACAGGAAAAGCCATGGCCAATGTCATCATTGAAACCTTGGTTGGAATGGCATTCGACACCACTGCCAGCAATACCGGGATTGTGGGCAGGGGAGTGAACCCTTATTCAACAACAGTCGCACAAGGATCTCCCCCACCTGGCTTGTTGGCATCACATTTTTGAGATCATTGTTCAAAAGGCGTTCACCATTTGCCTTGGACCGTCCTCTGGTCCCAATGTTCACATGTTCAAGCAGTTCAAAGACAAGCGGAATACTGTAGACACAACACTCTTTCAGACCTTGAATGACAGTGAGGAAATGCCGGTGACTGATAATGAGCAATGTGATGAGCTCATAGCATTTTGCATAAAACAGTTGCAAGAAAGCCAACCTCGAGATGATTACCGAGAACTGCTAGAACTGTCCATTGTTGTCTTGGGTGGTGTACCGCCTCGTGGAACACGTTTCAACACCCTGGTGCTTGCCATCATGCCAGAAGGATGGTTAAAGTTATATACTCGTACAGCATCAAAGTCTATCTTTTCCATCATCGCACAAGCACCACACTGAAGCAAGGCCGATGACTGAAGCGGTTTGTTGTGTTCATCATGAAGCATTACCTGAAATCATGATTCATGGCAATAAAAACAGCTCTAGCTCCAGCAAACGATCTGAGGCATCTCCAGGAATTGTCACTTTATCTTAATATGGACATCTCACAAGTCTGCTTGAAAGTATTTGGTCGTCACTTGTGGTATTTGTCAGAGCAATTAGTTGGATTGGCGTTTTTTTTTTTTTTTTCATCCAATCGTTGATCCTAAAGAGAAACGAAAAATAGTGATGACTCCTAACGAAGAGGGAAGCAAAGATCAACCAAAGAGAGCAACAGCTGAACTTGAGGCGACAGCACTGAATCCGGAAACAGTTTCAAGTTTTGTGACCAGCAACACCAAGATCATCTTCACACTGCTTGGCTTTTCTCATTCATTCCTAGAATTTGATCCATCCACATAGAAAAGTCGTGAGAATTACAAGAAAGCTGAGTGCATCGTCTAGGGGCTACAGGTAACAAATGACTCTGCTGAAAAAGGGGTAGCACTGATTCAAGAGTTTAATCCAGTATTGGCCAAGAACGAAGACCAACGGCAGTTTCTTCTCAAGGTCGTTGAGCAATACATGCAAGTGTATCCAGATGCTAAGAAGGCTAAAGCTGGCAGCAAATACAAGCCATAAAACTAGGCAACAATGATTAGGAAATACTCTGCAGAGGTGGGGGGAGCCTAGGTAACCCAATGGCGTATTAACATTACGCGATAATAGTATAATTTTGAACATGATGCGGCACCTGTTAATATGATATAATAAGCATGAAGATTTCCATACACCATTTTTTAATCAATAGGAACGAAGTCTCGCTGCAGCTGAAGTAAATTTTTCAAGTGAAAATTAAGGACCACCATATATATATATATATATATATATATATATATATATATATATATGTTCTTCCTGCCACGTACTGCTTTGGCGGACATAAGGGGTGCTGTGGTTGAACCAGTGTCGCGTAGTATAAAGTATGCTTGCACCCACTCGGCTTGCGCGGGCCGATTACACTTGGTTCACAGATTACTCTCACATCCAAAACCACTCCAACACTACGATCACACTTATAGCACTTCTAACTCTACATACAATCTCTACAAGACAGCCTAAGCCACTTAGAAGAGATACATAGGCTGTATCGTCCCCATTTTGGTCGGGATAGGCCGGTCCTGCAGTGGACACTTAAACGGTTGACGATGATGATAATGATGATGATGATGATACATATACGAGTACATATATACACATAGATAGATAGATAGACAGAGAGATAGATAGACAGATAGATTGATTGATACAATATATATATATATATATATATATATATATATATATATATATATATATATATATATATATATATATATACACACACACATAGATAAATAGATAGATAGTTAGACAGATATTGAAAAACATGTATTCTTATTATATACCTCTGTATGCCTCTAATTAATAATGACATTATCTCAAACGACAACACGGAAGGGAATGTGATAAAATGGCCATGAACTGTATTTAAAGTCATAAGTATTATCACTGTCACCATCTTCTAATCTTATCACTCAAGTTTCATGGTGGAGTAAAGTTTAATATTGTATTCCAGCTAATGCCAGCCAAATTTATTCAGCTGAGTGAGTCATAGGAGCCAATGTTAATATTGTTACCGCTGGCCATGGCTTAGTCTGGACTACACTAGTATTCTACAGCTTATTGAAAAAGTCTCTGTACACCTGAATAATATTGCGTATAAACTGAAGTAAAAAGAAAAAACAATGTACCTAGAACTTAATTGAATCAAAATCATAATTCCAGCATTATTAATAAAAGCACACATAAATTTAACTTTATATAAATGCATTTATTTCATTATTATAACTAATAGTATTATAAGACATACTGTACACCGTCTATCAGTATAAAAGTGTACGGGACTTTGATCAAGCTGTACTTCAGATAACGCCAGACTGCATTCTGGATACATGGATACCTCTTGTAGTAAAACTGATAACTCTGTCAAGATTTCAGATCTAGCCAGGCGGTTTTATGCAGCTGAGAATGAGTCCTAGGATCCTGAAGTGTTAGCATCATTATAAACATCGCTATTGCCACCACCGTTATCCTCACCATCACTATCGCCACGATATTATCACAACTACAGTTTTGAACACCATCCCTACCCTATTGTACATGTAATAGTCCGTATGAAATCCACTGCAGGACCGGACCTTTCCCTTGGAGTGAGAGTGGTAGCCAGATTCTACCCCTTCTCATGATGCAAAAGTATGAATGGGGAAGAGGTAACAGATATGAGTGTAGGAGTCCACAGGTAATTACAGCTATATTGTGTGTCAGAATCAGTTTGTCATCGGTGCGACTAACAAACCATCATCACTTGATGCATCTTCGCCATCACCATCCTCACCATTACCAACGTTAGCACTGTTATTACAGCCTGGATATTTCGTAGCGTCCTGAATTTTTTTTAAAAGAGTAATACAACCTTAGTGAAATTAGTTTATTGTGTCGTCTTAGGACTTTGACCAGACTTGGCCTCAGATATCTTCACCAGGGTATAAAACAAGGAAAAATGATCACTGCACATCTAGGACAAAATTTCGTGATCCATTAAATATATATATATATATATATATATATATATATATATATATATATATATATATATATATATATATATATATATATATATATATATATATATATATATATATATATTAATATTTCAGGGTATTATCATTTTGAACACGTTTACCAAATATATTCAGTAATAAGATTAAATGTAAATAAGTAAGATATAAACTAAGGAAACGTAAAAAAAAAAAAAAAGCTTTATCCTTACACATCTCCATAAACTTGATTATGAATTAAATACTGGCTAATGAACGTAGAAATTTGTACAAGTAATTAAAAACTAATACTGAATACGGAAATTTAAAGAAATAAGAATAAAATTAAACTTAGTGCTACCTCTTCGTCAGTTATTTGCGGGACTACGATAGAAATTCTGAGTATGCCATATTGCCAAACGTTGTCCATTTACTCAAATAAGTATTTTTAATTGTTTTCATCACCACACAAAATCAGACTGATCACTGCACAAATCAGATTGATCACTGCACATTTTGTGATCGCTACGCACTTATTTTAAATGCTGATCTTCACAGTAATCATAATTTAAGTTCTTCGTCTCGGGCCCAAACTGACGTAACTTCACGATAGATAGTTTCACTTTGTGGGTATAATTCTCCTACTGTTACCACTGGTGTCGCAAAGTTGCTTCACCACACTTAAGTCTCACCAAGCTAAGAGCATTTCGTGAGGAAGTTGTGTAGAACTGGTTGCCAACTCAACTCCCGCCTCAGGAACTTCGAAGGCCATTCCTGCCACTGAGGATGGCTTTGGAGCTGAAGAAACTTCCGTGCCCGTGAAGGAAAGCAGCGACCGTCTGAGGACTGCGAGTCAGTTAAAATCATTTCCTGGTTACTGCATTACTCTAGGAGTCTAGGGCTAAAGGCTCGTCATGCCGGTCCGTGGTAGAGTGGCACAATGGCAGGAAGTTAGATGCGGACGTCGGTTTCTGGACAAGATATGAGTGGTATGGTTAAGTTCCACATGCCGGGGCCTGGACTCAGCAACAGATTTCCGAACATATCTCTGTCGTACCCATGATTTACTTTTGCAGGAAGGACAAAGAAGAAAGTATGCAGTATCTTGCCATGCCTTGTTCTTCCTTCATAAAGATCTGAGAATTACGACAAACTATTAATGCATTCGTTTTTGGTGAATCCACGTTATGAACAGAATTTTGGTGCCATGACGCAGACACGAACGCCTAAGTGACTCATTCACAGTGACAGGTGAGTAGTATGAATGTAAGGCAGACACAGGAAACAGCATAAGTATTGCTGTATGAAGTCTGTCTCTATTTTTTTTTACTTTGTCAGTTCATGCTACCTCCACACAATTTTATTCAGTTTACTGGAAGTGTGTAGTGGAGGGATTAATTAAAAAAAAAAAAAAAGTTTCCTGTAACAAAATATATTAAAACTGAGTCAGTAAAATGAAAAAGTCTTCGTAGTGATGGGTTAAGTTCTCTTATTCCCCACCGTTTCAGCCGAAAATATCATCCTGCTTCGTGTTAATAATAATAACAATAATAATAATAATAATAATAATGATTATAGTAGAAATTATTATTATTATTATTATTATTATTATTATTATTATTATTATTAAACAGAGTGCAAACCTTTTCAAGAGTGTAGTCATTGACAAAAGTTGGCCTACTGTCGCACTGCATCTGACTCATCTACTTCACACTAAGACTTGTTCGGTGCTCTCCTCCCTGACGCATAGCATTATCGATAATCATTTATGGACAAAGAAACACACCAAGCCTATCTCAGCTAAGGAATAAGCTAACAGAAAAAGCGTGGAGTAAACGGAGTGCAGTGTTCTGTTAGAGACACATACAGTACCAAACCTGTCTTAGCAAAAGAAGACAGGAAAGGAAAGCCAGATACAGTTGTGAAATATCCTGCATATTTTATTTTCCTGCAGCATAATTTATTCCCCTACGTCAGGCAGCGTTTCTCTTACTTTTCGTTTGTTTGTTTGCCATTTGTTTCCATATACTTTTTTTTTTTTTTTTTTTACCTCACCTGGCTGGAGTCCGACGAAGTATTGTTTTTGGTTCAGTTTCTCATTTTTTTTTTTTTTTTTTTGTTACATTATATCAACTTTACGAAAATCGGATGAATGAAATTACATGAAACTTTCAGGATATATGGGCACTGGTCCCAAAAGAAAATGTTTAAATTATAGAGGTAATCGAATGACCAAGGTCACGGATTTTCAGAGGGCTATAACTTGAGACCGGTTGAAGATAGAGGTATTTATTATTATCAGCATACAGGAACTCCTGTATGGGCTTTCATTTCGCACCAAGACCTTTGACATTGAGTGACCTTGAAAGGTCATACTCGTCACGGATATTCAGGGGCTATAACTCGAAACTAGTTGCAGATAGATATTGTCTTATCAACATATGAGAATTCCAACATGGGCTTTTAATTTGTACCATGACCTTTGACCTTAAGTAACACTGAAAGGTCAAACTCAAGGTCACGGATATTCAAGGGGCTATAACTCGTAACTGGTTGAAGATAGATATTTACTATTATCAACATACAGGAAGTTCCAAATGGGTGTTTCATTGGTACCATGACCTTCGACCTTAAGTGACACTGAAAGGTCAGACTCAAGGTAACTGATATTAAGGGGGCTATAACTCGAATCTGGTTCAAGATAGAGATATTTACTAATATCACGACAGGAAATCTCATATGGGCTTTCATTTGGCACCATGACCTTTAACCTTGAGTGACCTCGAAGGGTCAAACTTAAAATCACGGACTTTCAGCCATCGGTTGAAAATAAAATAACTGCTTTCGGGTGAGTTTTTTTGCGCCTGGCACCACTTGTTTCGTGTGTGTGTGTGTGTGTGTGTGTGTGTGTGTGTGTGTGTGTGTGTGTGTGTGTGTGTGTGTGTGTGTGTGTGTGTGTGTGTGTATCCTACTCTGTACATATACCAGAAAGTATGTTCCCCAGGGTGCAACAGTATTCCTACGTGTCACACGCCTTCACATGTCGCCACTCCGGCACTAATACAAACAGCAGATATTCAGTACATGCAGGGGCTGTTTCATTCAGGATTTGTGTGATGGTGTTAGCGGGGGTATTGTTAAGTAATGTCGGAGGGACCTGGGTATCAGTAAAGTCCAATACAGAAGTGTCGGAGGGACTTGAATATCAGTAAAGTCCAATACAGTAATGTCGGAGGGACTTGAATATCAGTAAAGTCCAATACAGTAATGTCGGAGGGACTTGAATATCAGTAAAGTCCAATACAGTAATGTCGGAGGGACTTGAATGTCAGTAAAGTCCAATACAGTAATGTCGGAGGGACTTGAATATCAGTAAAGTCCAATACAGTAATGTCGGAGGGACTTGAATATCAGTAAAGTCCAATACAGTAATGTCGGAGGGACTTGAATATCAGTAAAGTCCAATACAGTAATGTCGGAGGGACTTGAATATCAGTAAAGTCCAATACAGTAATGTCGGAGGGACTTGAATGTCAGTAAAGTCCAATACAGTAATCAGACTATTCCCTGCCAAAGCCTGGGTTTCAGCTCACATCCTTTCAGACAACATACAATTCTTTTCACAATGATTCAGTTCACCTTTCCGTCAGATTTCACCCCCACACACCTTCCTTTCGTCCCACCATCTGTCTCTCTCCGTCTACGTCCTCCCCCCGCATCCGTCTCCTTGTCAGCCTGGCACTTTGTTCGCTTGTCTCCTCTAAGACATTATTCTCGGGATTTATCTACGTCTAGTTCCATGGACAGGACACGCGTTCATTCTCTCTCTCTCTCTCTCTCTCTCTCTCTCACTCCCTATATATATATATATATATATATATATATATATATATATATATATATATATATCTTAATTTATCTATCAGTCTCTTCTTTCCATCACATACTTGTCTGTTCTCCCACGTTCCTTACCTTCTTCTCCTCCTTCAATCATCATTACTTAACCTTGTCCTCCTCCACACCTGCTGTAACTCTGTCATCCTCTCCACACCCACTAATCAGAGTTACTTTCCTTCCAGCCATCGCCTAACATCTCGCCTTACCTCTTCTCCCTTATCTTATTGCCTCTCCTCACACCCTTTTTGTGACACTCCTTGCGTCTTATCACTCGTTCCTCTCTCTCTCTCCTCCTCCTTGTCATTACATAATCTTCCCTTCCGTTCACCCTCCTCTCCTTCTCTCCGTCACACATCCATCCCTCTCTGTCATCCATTCCTCCCCTCCTTTCTTATCGTCCTCTCCCTCTCCGTTCTCCATTACACAGCCTTCCCTTCCTGCCTCCCTGCTCTATCTTTGTGGTCCTCTGCCGACCCTAAGCCAAAGCCACCTCTTTCCTTCCAGCCATCTCCTCCCTTCCACCCGGTAACCTTTAGTCGGATTCCCCTGACCTGCTGACTAAACCCACTCCTCATTCTAAGTCGCCTTTTCTGATGTTCTTCTTTGGTATTAACACTCAGGTTGTCATGATTCTATCTCAGACGAAAATAATAATTTGTTGTTTACTGGAAAAGAATAATAGAGTTGTCCCGACCATGAGAAGGTTCTATCTATCTATCTATTGCCAGACGCCTCAATCCAGTTTGGGGTGGCCACAAACAAATCGCCTCCAAGTCGCCCTGTCCCCCGCCATTTCACTGCCCTGCTCCCAACTCACACCCTCATCTCTCATATACCTCTCCACCCCATCCCTCCATCTCATCCTCGGCCTCCCCCTCCCTCTTCCCCCCTCCACCTCACTCACATACACTCTCTTCGTCAGTCTTTCACCCTCCATCCTCTCCACATGGCCAAACCACCTCAGTGTGTTCCTCATAACGCTTCCTATCACATCCACATCCACACCACAACGCTTCTTTATATCCCCATTCGTCAGCCTGTCTCTCCATGTGACTCCACAGGCTCCTCTTAAATAACTCATTTCCACTGCTCTCACTCTTGACTTGTGTCCTTCCAACAACGTCCAAGCTTCATTTCCATACGTAAGAGTTGGTATCATAATACTGTCATGTAGTAACTTTTTCACTTCCATGCTCACTTCCCTGTTTCTTATCACTGCTTTCAAAGAACCAGCAACCTTTCTTCCCTGCTGTACCCTTTCAAGCACTTCACCCTCCAAACCTCCATCCTTACTCATCACACTACCCAAGTACTTAAACGTACTCACATTTTCCAATTCCTCACCATCCAACCTCGCTGTCCATTCACTGACTTCACCTCTCTCAAAGACCATCACTTTACTCTTCCCTACATTCACCTTTAGATTCCGTTTCTTACACACTCTCCCAAACTCATCTACCAAGCCTTGCAGCTCCCCTTCGTCTTCACTCAACAACACAGTATCATCTGCAAACAACAGTACAGGGAGTTTCCAAATACTATCCTCTCTCACCAGGGCCACTCCAACATCCACTACCCTACCTTGTACCTCTTTTATTACCCCATCCATGTACAGATTGAACAACCATGGAGACATGACACATCCCTGTTTCAAAGCAACTTTCAAAGAGAAAAATTCACTTAGTTCACCATCCACATGCACTGCAGCCTTTGCACCATCGTACATACTCTTCACAGCATTCAACAACTTCCCATCTACTCCATATATTCTTAACACTTTCCACAATCCTAGTCTATCCACCCTGTCATATGCTTTCTTCAAATCCATGAAAGCCGCATACAACTTCTTTCCCCTCTCTAGAAACTTTTCCACTAAAGATCTAAGAGTGAATATATGATCTACACAACCTCTTCCCTTCCTAAAGCCTCCCTGTTCTTCTCCAACTAATTTCTCTGTTCTTTCTAACTCTGTCAATAAGTATCCTACCATACACTTTTCCTATTATACTAGGAAGACAAATGCCCCTATGATTACCACACACTTCTTTTTCCCCTTTTTCTTTGTACGAGGGAATAATTATACCTGACTTCCAATCCTCTGGGACTGTACCTTCCTCCCAGGCCAATCTGCACATCTTCCACATCCATTCTACTACTATCTCTCCCCCATGCTTCAGCATTTCACCACACACTCCATCAATTCCTGGGGCTTTCCCCGATTTAACTTTCTTCATTGCTTCCACAACTTCTATCCTACTGATTTCTTCCTGTCTTCTCACCTCCCTCCTTCTCCCAGCCATTCCCCAGCCATTCCCCAGCCACTTATACTCGCACCACTTCCATCCTCTATGTTCAACAATTCCTTAAAGTGTTCTCTCCATCTGCTCACTTTTTCTCTCTTCTCCACTAGTAATCTACCATTTTTATCTTTCACTCCCCTGCTATATTCACTTCCACCCAGTCTTACTCTTTTCACCTCTTTCCAGAACATTTTCTTACAGTCCCTCCACTTTACACTCAAATTCCTTCTAAATTCCTCATCCACTCTCTTCTTACTCTCTCTTACTAATCTTTTCACCTCTCTCTTTCTTTCTACATATAACTCTCTCTTCCGCCTCTCAACTTCTTCCACGGCCCTATTTCTCATCCATTCATTGTATGCTTTCTTCTTTTGTGCCACAGCCTGTCTCACCTCTTCAGTCCACCACGCTGTTCCTTGCACCCCCCTCCGTCTTCTCTTCCTTCCACACATGAGAAGGTTAATCATACTTTATTCGTATTACCTCCAGTTTCATTCAGCTTAGAAAACCTTTCCTTGTATTGAAACTTAATAAGGGCTGTATCTGCCCCCCTTAATCTACTCTGATTTAAACTTATCTTACCGTCTAATGTAATCATCTGGGGTAACAAGAGTGAAATACAGAAATCGTCCTCGGGCTGATTGGGTTAGTCCGTTTTTAACGACAAAACAATTGCACCGAAGGTAGTCCTCCTTACATTTCTTTTTTTAATCTTCTTTGTTATTAAGTCTACACTGACCTACAAAAAAAAAATATTAACCCATTCAACCCGAGAACGTCATTCTTAATTCCAACCATTTTCCGACGATTTTATATTGGTTGTGATTAGAATGATCGAAGTGCAGAAGCGAGATAAAGCTTTAATGAACCCTTTTGGTGCTAGAAAGTCTTTCCCATTTTGATAAAATTATACTAATAAATTTTCATTCACTAAAGAGATTAGAGTTCGAATATGTCCTTTACTACTAATTTGGTGCTGGAAAGGGACGCCTTCATTTGGTGGCATTGATATAACTGGGTTACTTCACTGCTGCCTCATGCAAACATGTCTCAACTCACTCCCTATCCCCCGAAAGGAGGAATGATCGGCTACAGGAGAAGGGCAACATCAACTGTAACCCACTGGGTTCATGTTTCATATGAACATGTGACTACATCTACGACTACTACTACTGATTTGTCTGTTTCTCTCAATTTATATTACCAGTGATATGGAAAAACTTGTAATGTTGAAGAACACATCTCTAGCTTATTACTGAGAAGAATGCATGTATAGTTAAAAACGTAAATATTGATCCAGTCCTTACCGAGAAATGGCGAGACGAACAATAATATTCGGAAGCTAGTTTGACAATCTTCATAATCCAACATACGACACAGAAAATGTTAGGCAGAGTTTCATAACTGTTAGCATAAAAAGTGGAACGATATTCAGTGGCTGCATCTTTATATTGTTGGCTAATCTTCCTACTAGCCAAATCCGGTCACCACCAAAAAACCCTCCTCTTTAAGTAGTTCTTCTGGCCACCTCGGCTAAAATCTCAATGTTACTTCTCTCCATCCACCGATTAACTTATCTCTCTCCTTTCCTCTTCTCTTCATTCTTATCATCAACATCCTCATTTTCCTTCATTTTCGTCTTCTTTCCTCCCCCGTCTCCTCTCTCGCTCTTTTTACTCCTTTTATCCTCTTCCTTCTCCCTCCCTCATGCTTCTCCTCCACTGCCTCCTCTCTTACCTACCTAATCTTCTCCCACTAAGTAACTTATCCTTCTCCTCTTATCTCCCTTTTTCATCCCTTCCTCATTCCTCCGTCCTCCTCCTCTTTTTTCAGTCAGGGAAGATCCTCTTAAAAGCTTTCCAGCTCGTAATTAAAAACATCAGGAAGATAAAATTCCGGGTTCCAATTTTTTATTTATTCATTTCCTTTTCCTTCCTCTGAATCATTTTCATGGATATTGGTTCTCGTTACAGTTTTGTCAGCGGAATATTGGTCTCTCGAGAGTTGTTTGTGCAGGGACTGACTGTTTCAATCCGGCAACATATTACATATTATATTCATATTACCACACCATTTTCTTTGCCTTTGGGGAAACGACTAGGGAAGGGAAGAGTATTAGTAGAGAAGGGGTGCGCAGAAACTCCATCAACCCTTAATTCATTAAGAATATCACAAGCTGATTAAAATTACATTCAAGTAGCTAGAATTAAATAAAAAATACGTGACTCAATTGAGGGGATTAGCTAAACCTTTCTTGTTATTATTCTTGTTGCTGATAAACTTCCTTATAACCAAATCTCACACATAAACCAAACCTCTCTCCAAACTGAACCTCCCACAAAACCCAACCACTCTGGTAAATGAACGACTCCCTTAGCCAAACTACTCTTGTAACAGTACCACTCCCATAACGGAACCTTTCTCATAACGGAACCTTTCTCATAACGGACACTTCCACAACCGAACCACACCCACAACCAAACCACTCCCACAAACAACCAAACCACTCCCACAACCAAACCACTCCCACAACCAAACCACTCCCACAACCAAACCACTCCCACAACCAAATCACTCCCACAACCAAACCACTCCCACAACCAAATCACTCCCACAACCAAATCACTCCCACAACCAAACCACTCCCACAACCAAACCGCTCCCACAACCAAACCGCTCCCACAACCAAACCACTCCCACAACCGAACCACACCCACAACCTAACCTCTCCCACAACCGAACCGCTCCCATAACCGAACCACACCCACAATCGAACTACTCACTGAACAGGAACACTTTCAGGGTCAAACCACTCCATGAATCGACTCCCTCCCACTAACTGAATCATATCAAACTTTTCATATCAACTAAATTAATCATCCCTTTATATACTTCCATATCAGCATCCCCAGTAAGTTTCCGATACCGAGGCATTTCCAGCATTACGTTATCTCAGTTCTGATTCCACCACATTCACGATCAATGGCAAATCACACCCTAATCACCCACTTAACCAGGCTCTTATCCATTATAATGTACTGGGAAAAATTGGCTAGTGAGGGCCACAGAGAAAACTGTAGTCGATCTAGGTAACTTTGTATCCATTGAGGTATAATTTAGGCAAGGTTAGGCCTAGGTTTAGCTAGATTAGGTTTGGTATGTCTGTTACGGTTAGGCTGGGTTGGTTTAGGCTGGATTGTTAGTATGTTAGGGTTGTTATGTTACGTTAGGTTGTCATGTTGTGCTTAGGCTGGATCAGGTCAGGTTAGGCTGGTCTGTTATAGCAAGGTTGATCCAGGTTATGTTAGGTTTTACTATATTTTCTGGTAAATGACGTAAGAGCGATCACCTAGGAAAGGAAGAGGCCAGACAGGAGCATTGGGAAGCTTGACTTTACATTTGTTTATATATTTATTTTGTTAGTTGGTTAGTTTTGGGGGGGAGTATGTGACAGTGAGTGGGGAAGCAATTTGAGTTATATAATGCAATAACTAAGAGAAGTTATTGGATAGAATGGAAATGAGGGATATGGGTGACAAAAGGCAGTTCTGGAAGAACATCCTATCTTTCACTAATGGTACTGCTACTACTACTACTACTACTACTACTACTATTACTACTACCACCACCACCACCACCACCACCACCACCACCACCATTACTACTACTACTACTATTACTTCTACGACATCGAATGATAACAAAACAACAACAACAACAACGATAATAACAATAATAATAATAATAATAATAATAATAATAATAATAATAATAATAATGGCGATGTCGAAGACGATGACGATGACGATGATGATGATGATGATGATGATTGTGATGATGATGATAATAATAATAATAATAATAATAATAACAATAATAATAATAATAATAATAACAATAATAATAAGAACAACAATGAAATATTACTACTGTTAATGTTACTGCTGCTGTTACTATTACGACTATGGCGACTATGACTACCATTACCACTACGACTACAGCTGCAACTAGAATTACTTCAAATACTACTACTGCTACTACTACTGCTGCTACAAATAATAATAATAATCATTCTCATTATCATCATCATCATCATCATCTAATCCTTCGATGCCCCATGAGGAGCGTAGGAGTCCGGAGCCAAATAAATTGGCCCCGACATGCAAGATGACAGTGACCAGCCTCACTCATCCCTGAGTGGCACCACGTGAGCAATAAACCCCAACCACCCCTCGGATATACACCTATACAAGATCAATCCGATTGGAGCGCCTTAATTACTCATTAAACCACCAGGCGCCACAATTTGGTTCTATGGTTACAACCCAGCGTAGGAAATGGTTTCTTGGTGTACAGGGAACCATTTGACTTGTCTCTCAGTGTAGAGGCATCCATAGGCAGAAGGAAGAGGAAAGACGAAAGAAAAAAAGACAAGAGGGAGTGTACAGTCAACCGTAGGCATAAGGAAGTGGAAAAAATGAAGGAAAGAAGAAAAAAAACAGAAGGGAACAGAAGGAAAGAGGGAAGGAAGAGAGGAAAGGGCAGTCACCCGAAAGCAGCACTACATCGAGTGAGTGGATAGGTGAGCGCCCCCTCCTACCACTAAATGGTGATCATGATTATGATGATGATGATGATGATGATGATGATGATGATGATGATGATGATGATAATAATAATAATAATGATAGTAATAATAATAATACCATATTAATACCATAACAACAACAACAACAACAACAATAATGATAATAATAATAATAATAATAATAATAATAATAATGATAATAAGAGTCCATCCATCCATCCATCCATCATCCAATCCTATGTCGCCCCATGAGGAGCGTAGGAGCCCGGGTCTAGGCACTTTGGTCCTGAGATTTAAGATGCAAGTTACCAGCCTCACTCATCCCCAAGTGGCATAACGTGAGCAATAAACCCCAACCATCCCTTGGATATAAACCTGCACAGGTTCGATTCGATTGGAGTTCCTTAATTACCCACTAAACCACCAGGCGCCATAAACTGGTTATATGGTTACCACCCAGCGTGGTAAATGGTTTCCTGGTGTACAGGAAACCATTTGGCTTGTCACTTAGTTTAGAGTCACCCATAGGCAGAAGGACAAGGAAAGAAAGAAGAGGAAGGAAGGAAGAGAGGATAGGGGAGACATCCAATGTAGCTCTACATCGAGAGAGTGGATGGTGAGCACCCCCACCTACCACAAATGGTAATATGAGAAATTAATAATAATAATAATAATAATAATAATAATAGTAATAATAATAATAATAATAATAGTAATAATAACAATAATAATAATAATAATAATAATAATAATAATAATAATAATAATAATATTGATAATAATAATCATAATAATAATAATAATAATAATAACAACAACAAAACAACAACAACAACAACACTCATGAACTCATCTTGGGGCGGAATATCTGACTTTGCTCTGTGACACTGATGTTCGACAGATCATTTTCAACATCGAATTACTTCATTCTTGCCTGATCCATAACACTTCCACCAACTTTGGTTAAAGGAAGATAAAAACTGAGCTGACTTTGCCTAGTGACCTTGACAGTGACCTTCAACCTTTCCCTCTGACCCTGACCTCTGACTGATTTTATCAAAACTAAATCTCTCTATACTTGTTTTAACCAGAACCCATCGAGAAAGGTTAGTGTGTGGTACATCTGATAAAAACTCGTAAACTAACCTTCTCATGTGACCTTGGCTTTTGACTCTGTTTTAAAAACAATAGGTCAGCCTAATGGGTGATCCTTAACTCCTGCACCAAGTTTGATCCAAGTCAGAACAAAACTATTTTGTTATTTGTTCACACACACACACACAGGTCCAACTTTGAATTTGTCCTGTCCTTGTCATTTGACTGATTTTAATGAAAATGAATAATTTCATCATCTTTTACCTTTAACCATTCCACTAGCCTTGGTTTAAATCAAATGAAATATTTAAGTTGATCTGACCCTGGGATCTTGACCTTCGACCTTTCCCTGTAACCTTGACCTTGGACTAACTGTTCTAAAAATCTTTTGT
>NC_137033.1:47888667-47958667 GCF_032717465.1 Coenobita brevimanus
ACTTAAATCAGAATATATATTAATTCATTATACTTACTCATGCAATACTCATATCTATCACGTTAATTGTAGCAACATCACGTTTTCTACCATCCTGTCCACCAAACGCAACGCTGAGTTACGGCATATTAGTCTTGTTTACTTTGGTGTGGGAGAAACGTCGCTAGGGGACAGGGCAACAGTGACGCACAGTTTAATACCACTTTAACCATCTCAGCGGAGGAGATACTGTGTTCACTTATTTGTGTTAACTCCACAGAGAATTTAAGTATGTGGTGGTCGTAGGTGACTGACGAACCGAGGGAAATGATGATGGACAGCCGGGCAGTCATGGCCAGTACAGTACGTGACGGCCAATTCAATGTCAGTCTTTTCTAAGCCAAACTAACCCCTTGTAACACCTTACTTTCTTTTCAATACTTGCTATTTCCAGGCGATTATATTTAGTTTATAAGCTGTAGTGGCTTGGTGATTATGGCAAGCCTACTCGTCTTGAGATGAGTGAACTCTAAGTTTAGGGCTCTAGGGTTCCAGCGCACACCTCGGCGGGTGTTTAAATGGTGCTGGTAGTATTTCCTTACATAGCCTGGCATATAATCGCACGGTGTCGATCTTTCTGATGATATATACAGATTTTGACACAAACATAGCCAGTACAGCAGCGATTTTCACATCCACTACTTTTCCTGCAGACTCCCATTCTCTGTTCATACTTGACCTGTATGGGAAAGTGACAATCTTGACTATCATTCTCTGAAGAGGTTCGGTTCTGCAGTGGACATTTTTATACTGGTGCAAAAACGCGAGGGATGTGTTAGGTTACGTCTGTTTGTCTGTTAGCAAGATTATGGGAAAAAATATAGCTGGCCGTACTTGCAGGAAGTCTGGCATAATGACTGAGGTTCATCATAGAAAGAGGCGATTACTTTTGTGGCTGAAAAAAGTCTTGGGTCACAGGTTAAGGACAAAATCAGCTGAAACAGTTTTGATTCAATTTTGACTAAACCCGTAGCAATGGTCGACGGACAGAAAAGGATGAAATTATTCCATTTAGAGACCAATCGGTCATAGGCTAGGTAAAGGCCACAAAACAAGGTTAAAGGTTCAGCCCTTTAAATCACACAGTTTTTACTCGTCCGGATCAAACTTGGTGGAAAAAGTATAACGCTAGCCAAGAATGAAACTGTTTTATATTCAGAACATTAAATGAAAGGTCACGCCCATAGGACAGTTTCAACTTAAACATTTTTTCTTTTTTATTTGAAGATTGGACATAACTTGATGGATGGGCTGAGGGTCAGGTAGGGATGAAGTAATCAGGTTTTGAGAGCAACCAGTCAGAGGCGAAGCGCACAGGGGAGGATCAAATGTTCGTCTTGAAATTAATTGTAACACGCGGCACGAGTGTTTCACTTTTCAATGCTTCTTTTTATGAACTGATTGTGTGTGTGTGTGTGTGTGTGTGTGTGTGTGTGTGTGTGTGTGTGTGTGTGTGTGTAAGAGAGAGAGAGAGAGAGAGAGAGAGAGAGAGGTATGCGGGTGGGTTGGTTGGTGCGCGGAAGCTGTGGACAACAAAAGAAGAATCAATTGGATAGGCAATAACCAGGACCGCTATTTCTCCTCACAGTTGCAACAACAAAAACACCAATGTCCGCTGATGTGACACACACACACACACACACACTGTACTCGAACCAATGCTACATAGTACAGTCGAATCCGCTAATTCATAAACTCTTTGAGTACTATGACTTCTTTTAAAGGTAAATACTCTTGGTGTAGCTTTGCTCGGTGTGTGTGTGTGTGTGTGTGTGTGTGTGTGTGTGTGTGTGTGTGTGTGTGTGTGTGTGTGTGTGTGTTTCACCTTTCATAGTCATGTCCATACTGAGGATTCATTTCAGTAAACTGCACATCAATAATTAAAACAGCGGAAAGTGCCCACCCCCCTTTTTTTTTTAAATGCATGGACGGAGGAACCAAAAGTCAGAAGCCCGTAAGATTGTTCCCTCTAAGAAAAAAAACGAAAACAAGATAACAGAGCCAAATTCGAGATCTATTAATTTTGAGATGCCTGGACACACTGCCTTTAAAAGACTGGAGGTCATAGACAACAGGAAATACAGATAGAGGAAGACAGTTCCAGAGCTGACCTGTTGGATACATGAAGGACTGAGAGTAATGGTTAGCTCTTGCATTAGAGAGCTGGACAGAAAAGGGATGAGAGTTTGTTGCTAAAAGGGTGCTACACGCCCGTCATAGTGGTGGAGGGATACAAGCAGACAGTTCAGAGGAGTAATGACCATTAAAGTAGCGACACATAAGAGATAAAGATACAGCAGTGTGGCAAAGAGACAGAGATTGAAGGGAGCCGGTAAGAGGAGGAGAGTTAATGAGACGGAAAGTATTAGACTCCACCTTGTTGAGAGGAGCTGTAATTGGGGAGCCTCCCAACACGTAAGAGTTGTACTCTACACAGGGGCGAATAAAACCTCTGTATAAAGTCAACAGCTATGCAGGGGTAAAGAAAGCACGGAATCGGTTTAGCACACTTAATCTCTTGGAAATAGATTTTACAAGTGAGGGAATATGGTCTTTCCAAAATAAATCCTGAGAAAATGAAATCCCAGTCATTTTTAAAGATGATGCACAGTTGGGTCGGATACTGTTAGAAAATAGAGGATAATCCTGCGAAAGATTTTGAAAGATGAAAGAACTGAGTTTGTGAAGCATTAAAAACAAGATTCCTCTTCCCCAGTCAGATATTCAGATTGTTCCCTAACCCCTTCAGTTTGATTATGTGTATTTTTAGTATAATTATATTTAGCTGAATCCATCGTCGCAAGCGGTCGCTCCAAATCTGAATAAATTCGTCTGAAAATTACACATTGTACAAAAAAGGATAGTCAGACTCAAGAGGGGATCGACATGCTTAGAAGTAACTATAATACCCAAGTCTTACATTGTTCTCGTATTCTCCCTTGCAGATCATGGAAGATGCAGAACTGCTCAACACTGCCATGTAAGTAATATTATTCCTGTTTAACCCTTTCAGTACGAGGACGTTTCTGAGGAGAGGCCTTTAATAATGGAGGAATATGACATGGCTATCGTTAAATCCTTGGCTTTCAGTACATGTGGTCAGTTTTATTGTATCAGTTTGTCAGTTCGGTAGCCAGGTTAATAACAATATAAAAGACTGCCTCGGGGGGAAAGAGTTTATACATTACAGTCGTCTGCAGCTTTTGCCAGTCATCGTTTTTTTTTATATTTCCAAGGCTTGTCTTTTACCGCATTGTAAGACTCCTTTTTTCTTGAAACCCTTAGCTAGACCCGGGGTTCTTAATCTTTTCAGGCTCGAGCCCATTTTAACAGTCAGGCCACGTCCCCACACTCCTTCTACACCCTTCCTGGTAGTATATCGCTAAAAAAAATTAAAAAAAATCCTGTTATTACTGTTGTTCTCGTTCATGTTGTGTTTGTTCTTGTTGTTGCCTCAAGCTCATCTGGACATGAACCCAATAGAATGCTGGCTGAAGTTGCCTTTCTCCTGCAGTCCACCATCCCACTTGTGGGGGATGAAGAGTTAGGTGAGGGACATTTATAGAGCCAGGCACCAGAGCCATCCGGTTTGGTACCTCCACATGAAGGCATCCTTTACCTACATCTTCGACATTTTTAATGAAAAATTAAGAACGCTGTTTTTAATTATTTATATCTTTTAAAACACAGTCCATATCAACTGGTGGATAGTAAACAAAACAATTTCAGTTTTGACACATTTTTTACTGGTGAGTATGAATGCGAGGTCGTGTGCCAGAGAAGACAGTGAAGGACTCCATGGCACTCACATTATGTTTGTAATTTGTCTTAAGGGCGGCCGTCATGGAAAAATCATCTTCATATAGGCACTACCTTGTGAGCCCGAGAGGATATTAAAAAACAATATAGTAACATAAATACCAACAGAAGAGAAATAAACACAACGTCATAAACCCAGGCACATGGTGATGGTCATACACACCACCGCATGGGCATAAACACCACCACATAAACACCAACATGTGTTCATGGTCCTAAAAGCCACCTCATGGTGATCGTTACAAACACAACACGTAGTCATGAACACACGTGCTCATGGTCATAAACACACGTGCTCATGGTCATAAACACACGTGCTCATGATCATAAACACACGTGCTCATGGTCATAAACACACGTGCTCATGGTCATAAACACCACCACATGGTTATAAACATCAAATGGTAATGGTCATAAACTCAGCCACATGGTCATGGTCATAAACTCAACCACATGGTAATGATCATTAACTCAACCACATGGTAATGGTCATAAACTCAACCACATGGTAATGGTCATAAACTCAACCACATGGTAATGGTCATAAACTCAACCACATGGATATGGTCATAAACTCAACCACATGGTAATGGTCATAAACTCAACCACATGGTAATGGTCATAAACTCAACCACATGGTAATGGTCATAAACACCACCACATGGTAATGGTCATAAACTCAACCACATGGTAATGGCCATAAACACCAGTACATGACCCAAAACACCACCACAGGTCAATAAACACTAACACCTGGCCATTGTCATAACCACCACTATATGGTCAAATGTAACACCACATGATCATAAACACCACCACAGGTCAATAAACACTAACACCTGGCCATTGTCATAACCACCACTATATGGTCAAATGTAACACCACATGATCATAAACACCACCACAGGTCAATAAACACTAACACCTGGCCATTGTCATAACCACCACTATATGGTCAAATGTAACACATGGTCATAAACACCACCACAGGTCAATAAACACTAACACCTGGCCATTGTCATAACCACCACTATATGGTCAAATGTAACACATGATCATAAACACCACCACAGGTCAATAAACACTAACACCTGGCCATTGTCATAACCACCACTATATGGTCAAATGTAACACCACATGATCATAAACACCACCACAGGTCAATAAACACTAACACCTGGCCATTGTCATAAGCACCACTATATGGTCAAATGTAACACCACATGATCATAAACACCACCACAGGTCAATAAACACTAACACCTGGCCATTGTCATAAGCACCACTATATGGTCAAATGTAACACCACATGATCATAAACACCACCACAGGTCAATAAACACTAACACCTGGCCATTGTCATAACCACCACTATATGGTCAAATGTAACACCACATGATCATAAACACCACCAGAAGGTCATAAGCACCATCACATGGTTATAAACAATACAACGTGGCGATAACTGCTGCCACATCAGCATGAAATACAATTACATAGCCATCAAATACCACTGCGTAAACACCACCACATGGTCATAAACACCACCACATGGTCATAAACACCACACATGGTAATTAACACCACCACATGGTCATAAACACCACCACATGGTCATTAACACCACCACATGGTCATAAACACCACCACATGGTCATTAACACCACACATGGTTATTAACACCACCACATGGTCATAAACACCACCACATGGTCATAAACACCACCACATGGTCATAAACACCACCACATGGTCATAAACACCACCACATGGTCATAAACACTACCACATGGTCATAAACACCACCACATGGCCTTGGTCATAAACATCACCAAATGGTCATAAACACCACAACATGATCATTATCACCATCACATGGTCATAAACACTATCACATGGTCATAAACACCACCACATAGCCTTGCTCATAAACACAATGTGGTCATTATCATAACCATCATCACATGATCTTGATCACCATAATATAGTCTTGGTGGTAAACACCTCCACGTGGTCATGAAACAGCGCCTGTCGTTCACAATCATTCGTCAAAAGATCACATGCCTGTGTGTGGTCTCATTTTGATTTGCAGAATATGCTTCTTCTTACAAAACACAAACCAAGTAACCTTCTTTCAGTTTATAGGCTTATGGTAATTATATTTTAGCTCATATATATAAACAGAAATCAGCCTAAGAAACAAACATGTGAATGTTAGAGGCAGGAAACTGTCACATATGGCCGAGGCGAGTGGCTGGCACATAGAACTTTTAACATTTCACATACACAGCAAAAATGGGAGGGATAATTTATATACTGACTCTGAACAGAAACAGTGTTCTTGATGTCAGGCTTTTATAACTGAGGTTGGGTCAGTCCTTCTACATAAGATTTCTTGGTATTTTCATTTTTCTCTCGAGGCGAAAACATTCAGGACTGAGGAAGCAGGAAGGTGGCCAGACAGTAGACAGAGAGGAAAACAACTCATTACCTAGGTACAAAGGAAGACAAACTTTGAAGAGTGGAGCCTCGACGGAATACACAAATTACAATATATATAAATCAGTGATTCATCTCTCTCTCTCTCTCTCTCTATCTCTCTCACACACACACACACACACACACACACACACACACACACACACACACACACACACACACCCACATACACACACACACCGCTCGCTGGTGCAGTGGTAACGTTCTCGCTTGCCAACTGGTGGACGGGAGTTCGCGCCTCGCTCAGGTTGCGAAAGGTTTCACTGACGAAGTGGGTGGTTACTGTCCCCCTTGAGCAAGGGGACGGGTGTGTTCGTGTGTGAAGGTCACAGCTTTGCCCTTAGATCGGACTATATGAACTCTCAGCTCCCTTCCGGGAGGGTAAAAAGCTGACGATCACGACCATCAAGTGATTCTGACCGACCCGGTGAATTACACACACACACACACACACACACACACCTTTTTTTTTAAATGGTGTAAAATATGTTTTCCCTTCATCTTTTATATGAAGTTTCCATGTCAGTTACATATGTGCTCAGTAGTAATTCTTATAACTATTTCCTGCCGTTTTTTGGCAGGAAGTTTTGGTGAACGGGGGGAATCTTACTGCTTGTTATCACTGTCCATGACTCATAAAAAAGATATCATAGTTATAATCCACGGTATAACAAACGATCTCGAAAGATCCAAAATTTGTTTTTACTGTTTGTGTACTCTTTTGTACCCTTCTCTCCCTTCCCTCTTTCGCCCAATACCTGTAATTGCCTACCCCTCCTTCCCTCTTTCTCTCGCCCCCTCTTCCTTTTCTCCTTTCCTCACACTTCCACTTCACCCTGTCTCACCACTTTCTCCCCAGTTCTCTTTCCCGTACTTCTAAAACTGACTCCCACAATTTTTCCTCTATCCCATTCTTACATCTTCATTTTATTTTCCCTCCAGTTACTATATCTCTTCCCCATTCCTTGTCGTACGCTGCTCGTCAAATCTTTTTTTTTCATCTCCTCTTCATTCTTCCCTTACTTTCTCACTTCCCACGCCGTTTCTTATCGTTTCATCTTCCTTTCTTTCTCGGTCTCCTGGCTACTTCCCTTTCCGGTACCGTCCCATTCCTCGGCTTTCTTTTTTATCCTAATCTTATTCTCTTTCTCTCCCTCCCATTCTTATTCCTCATCTATCTGCCCTTATCATCTGCTGTCTCCTCTCCTCCTCTTTCATATCTCATCCTTTCCTTCTTTCCATTATCTTCTCTCCTGTCACATATCATCTGCTGTTCCCCCATTCCTCTTTCCCATCTCTTCCTCTTCTCTCCTCATTTCTCTTACTTTATCTCTTTCCACTCTCCTGATATTTTCTTCTTCTCTGTTCCCCTGCTAATACATCTTCCCTCTTCCATTATCATCCACACACCCCTCTCTTCTCTCCTTATCTCTCCCATTTTTTATCCATTATCTTTTCACAGGCTCCCTCTTCTATTTCTATATCTACTTATATTTTCCCTTCCTCTAATATCTTGCTCTCATCTTTTCCTCGTCATTCATTTCATTCCCCTTCTCATCCCTCTTACTCTTTCCTTTATCATCCTTTTTCCATATTATTTATCCTTCTACAGTCTTTTCTCATTACCTTTTCTCATGTCTCTTCAGTCTCCTTTCCTCTCTCTCTCTCTCTCTCTCTCTCTCTCTTCCTTTCCTTCTTTCTATTCCTCTTCTCATTAATTCTTCTCGTCGAGTCAACTTTTTTTTTTTTTTTCCACGCCTCGATCCTTAGCCTAATTTGATTTCCCAGCAGATACCCTCGTTATAGGCTAACAAGCCTCCCGATATCTGTGTATCCTACATTTCCCTCTCCCGCTCACTCTCCTTTTCATCAACACTCCTGTCCCGTCCACTTTACTCCTCCTTCCTTTCCCCTCCCTTATTTTTTTTTCTGTCATTTCCCTTGCCTCCCTCTGTCACCTTTCCTTCCTCTTCTTTCACGTTCTCATCCCTCTTACGCCTCACTTTCCTCTTTCCTCTTTCAATTTTCATGCCTTCCTTTCACCACCATCGTGTCCTCCTGTTCATTTTTTCATGTCATGACCCCTTCTCCTTTTCCAACCCATCTTCTCATTTATCTTCCTTTTTTCATACTCTCTCTCTCTTCTTTCTCCTCTCCTCCCATTTTCATCCCATATTTCATTGTCATTCAACATTGCTAGTCTGTCCTCATCTACCTTTACATGCTCTTCTTTTTGTAATAATTCCTCTCATCTCCCCCTTTTATTTCAACTCCTCCTCCTCATTCCTCCTACCTCTTTCCTCCACATTTCATCCTCTCCCTCCTCTCTGTCTGAAATTCCTATCTTATCTCATTCATCGTCCGATTCCTTCTCATTCTCTTCACCCGTCCCTTCTCATCTCTTCCTGTTCCATCTCCTCCTCTGATCATCCCTCCTGTCTCTTTCCTCATAACTACTTCCACTTTTCGTCACAGTTCCTCATCCACCAATACTCATCATTCTCATCATCTACCCTTCTCATTCTTTCAGTCACCGTTACGCCTCTCTCTCTCTCTCTCTCTCTCTCTCTCTCTCTCTCTCTCTCTCTCTCTCTCTCTCTTCAGCTCAGATAACTCTCCACTTTTTAACCTCTGCGCCACCACAGTCTCTTTATTTCCATACCAAACTTATCTCCTTTTCGTGTTCGTTTTCCTTTCCACCTCTCCACCATGTGTCTTACTAGTCCCATCCACTTCTTCTCATATCCCACTAATCTTCCTCCTCATTCCTTCTATCTTTCCCCTGTCTATCCCTTCAACTCCTCCTCACTACCTTTAACCCAACAAGTTCCCTAGTTTCATATCCTGCTCACCAACACAGTGTCATTTGAATTTTTTGTCCTTTCTAACCACTCTCTCGCATTCTCGTCTTTCCCTCTTGCCTCTCCTACTCCTGCCCTCCCTCCTATTCCATCCCTCATCATCCCTCAGTTCCTTCCCTCATTCGTCACCCCGAAACCTTGTCACTCTTCATAGCTTCTGCTCCATCACAGTGTCTTTTTTTCTGGCTGTATCAATATCCCAAACCTTAGTGTGTAGATGGATTGTTTGCTACAGGTGAGGTGCTCAGAGACTATGGGGGATCCCTCTCTCTCTCTCTCTCTCTCTCTCTCCCTCTCTCTCTCTCTTGAAGACAGTAACAAGATAAAGTAAATTAAGACATAAACGTACTGAAGGGATTAGCTTACATAAATGTTTGCCCTAAAAATAATCTTGCCCGCCACATGTACACTAAATTACGCCGTGTGGAATCGCCAGCAAAAACTAGGATTACCCTCGTATAATATTAATAGGCTGGATGTTGGTAAAAACGGGATGGTATTCACTAATTGGCCACGGTATCTAGGTTGGGGATCATCGCGCAGGTGCGGAAATAGCGATACGCTTCATTGCGAAAAATTACGGTACATTGAACGATGATTTTCGAAAACTAGTAATGTTATATTTGGAACCCAACATACTTTTTCAGAATACCGTGGAAGAGTTTAATAATGCTTCGGCTGAGACGCGGAACAATAGATTTATCTGTATGTGTACCAGGCCAGCAAGTTTTAAGCCTTCATATGTTGATGAGGCCTTTTTCCAGGAAATGTCTTGTGTCCGTGATATTGTCTGCATCCCAGGCTTCCTAATGATTCATCCATGACTGACGGATTTCTGTATTACAGTAACATAGTCTCTTGTTGGTTATTTATACATTTTGACACAGTGAATTACACTGCACAAATAACATACTGAAATATATTAATGTGTCGGAAGGATAAATGAATCATTAAGGAACGGGTGCTGGAAACTCTTACTTGATAACCATGTCCTTGATCGGGGACTTTATTTGGAGCCGTGTATTTGGTCTTACTGCCGAGATACCTACTATCTTGTCTTAGCATCAGACTCCCCCTCGGTTGGGAACGTCTTCTTGTAGGTGTAACTCTTCGTCAGCTACGTGTTAAACCCAAAGAGGCCAGTAAAGTACTGAGTTTAAATAAAACCTCCATTTGGTGGTTAGAAGGCTTTAGTGACTTTCTCGCTTTCTCACCTGCTCGACTTACCTTCCTCCTTAACTCTTTTCCTTATTAGAGGACTTTGGTATTTATGAAGACAAAGCACGAGTGAACTGGGCACCAGATTATCTAATTATTGAAGGACGTAATTATGGGAAGGGAGTAGTAAAACAGGGAGTATATAAAACGATTTTCTTTCCAATATCAATATAATTTTCATTCTCGCCGGAGTGTTTAGTTAATAGGGGAGTCTGTAGGGCAGAACAGAGTTACTTATCTAGCTAGGGACTAAGCTTTTACAACCACCATCTGAAAGGTTGTATTTTAAAACCCGACATTCTAAAAAGTTCGATGGTATCAGAAGACAAAAATACTGGATTCCAAACTGATTACATAATGTCTCTTCATACATGATAATGAAGTGGATCGGAATTTTTGTCCACAGTTGTACCTCTGTAAGACAGGGGATAAAAAGCCTTTTCCAGCAACCTTTTCAGTACCATGGTGTTGATTAGCTTACTGCCGTCAGATTATTTAAATCAGTTTAAGGGAGACATCTCTTAAGGAGCTAAGACGTTTCCGGTTTCGCTAGGTGTCCTGCAGATGGTTTCTCTTGATTTCATGGCTTCCTGTGCATGATTCTAGATTCTGCCCACGACATTTACATTACCTGGAAAGAGTGTGATGATTATGTTGATAATGTAATAGTGTGATGGTGATGATGATGATAATGGTGAAGTAATGTGATGGTGATGATGGGAGGATGATGATGATAACTTTTCCCTTGTCTAACACGGAACCAGGCATCATGAAATCACCAATCACTTCCTGCTATTCAGCCAACTTACTCTTAACTCTTTCACTAAGATAACTATTTTGATAGTATATTCCTGGTGCTGCTAGGCGAGTTTATTCAGCCCAGGAAAGACCCCTTGTAGTGAAGTAGATAATTTTGTGCCATAATATTTTTCCTACTTTTATGTGCCATAATTTTCATTTCCTTTTCACAAGCGTCTTAGACTTTCATCATCATCATTATCATCCACTGTCATCCATCATCATCACCATCATCATCTATTGTTATCATCATCATCATCATCATCATCATCATTATCATCATCATCTACTCTCACCAGTCATCATCATCATCATCATCATCATCATCATCTCCTCATGTCATCCATTATTATCTGAACCACTATGACTAACATTTAATCGCCGATCTTGGAAGTATGGCATGACTTTCCTGCAAAGGCAATTTCGCAGAGGTTGAATGTGCTAAACCAGCATCGTACTATCTTTACCTGTCATCACTTGCTGCCATTACTTTGACCATACTCAGTCCTCGTGTGTGTGTGTGTGTGTGTGTGTGTGTGTGTGTGTGTGGAGGGGGGGCCTCATGACATGCAGTAGTTCTAAATTGCCTGGGGTCAAGGTTACTTGTCACATTATTTCTCCTCTTTTCACCAGCTGTCTGGACCATCTCTCTTCGTCGCAGGGATGCATTTCTCTACCTTCCGCCGTTGCTATTTTGATCTCTGCATTCTTTGACTCCAGCTACTTTCTTACCTGTTACAGCGGGCACGCAGTATACGTCTTACTACATCCCCCTCTCCAGTCATCTGTACAAGAGTCTAGTGCAAGTTTATGGGAATTCTCATTGTTTCTCGTACACAACTTGTAAACTCGAATTGTTTTCTTAAGTCTGTCTTTTCTTTTGCCAATGACCTTCAGTCTTTTAAACCCCGTGTATCCAGGCATGAACTCTGCCAACTTCCTCTGATAATGACGAATGTTGTGTTCTTTTTTATGTAACACAAAGTGGATTAGCATCGTAGGATGTCGGTCTTTCGTTCATTCATATGTATGTCGCAAAAAAGTAGACCGATTTCTCTGTGATGAATGTGGTGGGTAGGATCCAAGAACAGATATGGGAAGCACAAAAATGATAGGGAAGATATCACTGAACCAACACAGGAAAAAGTGCCTCGCATCCATTCACACACTAAGGCTTCAAATTTAGCGTAGTTATCCATTCTTAGCCTATCACGCTATATCCTTTGCTTTTTTTTTTTTCCCCCTTTATTCATTTTTTGTTCATTCCTTCCATACATATTTACTTCTGTTTTCTCTTCCTATATTCCTCTTTGTTTCTTACACTCTTTCACCCTCGTCATCCATATATCCTTAACATTCCTCAAAACTTTTCTCCTTCACCTTTCCATCCAAACCTTTCCCTGACCCTCCCTCCAAAGCCTCTCTCTCTCTCTCTCTCTCTCTCTCTCTCTCTCTCTCTCTCTCTCTCTCTCTCTCTCTCTCTCTCTCTCTCTCTCTCTCTCTCTCTCTCTCTCTCTCTCTCTCTCTCTCTCTCTCTCTCTCTCTCTTTCTCTTTCTCTCTCTCTCTCTCTAAAATACACACACACACACACACACACACACACACACACACACACACACACACACACACACACACACACACACACACACACACACACACACACACACACACACACCAGATTTCTCCCTCCATATCTTCCCCATCAAACCCCATGACCACCTCGCCTCGTCTAAATGTGCAGCCCTTTATCATCATTCGCTCATAAATTCACCTATTACCGTCAAAACCATGAGGGTAAATTGTGAGGAAGAGAGATTCACGGACGAAAACCAAAATGAAAAAGCGTGTGGGACGAGAAATAAGACAGAACGACTCCGGAAGAAAACCCACCAGCGAGAAAGCAGCGGAGAGAGAGAGAGAGAGAGAGAGAGAGAGAGAGAGAGAGAGAGAGAGAGAAGCTACTGATATAGAATATTTGAATAGGAAAGTAGGATCGAAATAGAGGAAATAATCGGATGAAAGAAAACCAAGCGATTAGAGAACAGCAAAAGCAGACAGTAAAGCGATGGAACGATGGAAGAGGAAGTAGAAGTAAAGAATGAAAAAGACGGAGCAGCCTTACAGAGGAGACATGACAATATACAAACTGCTACTGAACCACAAAAACACGAAGGGAGGAACTTTAAGTCTTGAATTAGTAAATAGAAGCCAAAGAAATGAATTATAGAGAAGGACGAAATTTGTGTCATAAAGAAATACAAATAAATCCTATAAAAGCGAAAACTACAGAGACACAAATCCACGAATGTGAGGAAGAAAATAACAATAAGGAACACTCACAGAATGCAACACCCACACTACCAACTGGTCTAACAACAGATTATTTGATGTGGTCTTGATCTTCGACAGATCTATCATAACATCGAATTACTGTAGTCTTCTCTAAACCTTAATCCATTCACAAACTTTGGTTCAAGTTGGATCAAATAGAACTGCCTAGTGACCTTGACCTTTGACCTTTTCCTGTGATAATGACCTTTGGCTTACTGTTTTCAAAGTATAATCTCTTTAACGCTATCTTAATCTGAACCCCTACCCAAAGTACTGTCTACATCGAATAAAAACTGTTTAAGGTGACCTTACAATGTGACCTTGGCCATTGACATATTGCCCTTAACAGGTCAACCTCTTGGGTGACCCTCAACTCAACCACCAAGATCCATCCAAATCAGATCAAAACTCTTTTAGTTATTTTCTTCACATAGGGACACACGGATCAAAATTTGGCCTTGCCTTGTAAAGTTGACCTTTGACGGATTGTTCTCAAAACTGAGTCCCCCCGTTCCTGCCTGACTTCTAAACCCGCAACAGAGTCTTGTCTAAATCGGAAAAAAACCTGTGAACGCTGACTAGGCTATGCCTCATGACCGCGACCTTTGGCCTATTATCCTCAAAACCAATATGTCTACACCTTGTCTGCCCCTAAAGCTTCCTACTAAGTTTGATTATAATCGAATTTTAAAATGTTTGCGTTATATTGTTAACAAACACATCTGTGGGTAGAACTTTGACTTTGCTTTGTTGCCCTATTGAAACACTTCATTGTTTAATCACCGTCAACCTTTTCGTCTAGTTTGGTCTATGTTGGATAAAAATTATTTTATTCTATAAGGTTAACGACTGACCTAGTCCAGTGACCTTGACTCCTGACTTAGCGTTCTTAAAAATAATAAGTTTAATCATAGGCCAGCCGTCAACTTTTCCACAACATTTTGAGTTTTCATTTTCACACACACACACACACACACACACACACACACACACACACACACACACACACACACACACACACACACACACACACACACACACACACAGCACTCTGTAATTCATGATTCTCTCTCTCCCACCTCCCTCCTCCCTCTCACATCCTTCTCTACATCCTTCACTATTCTCACTGCACATCAGCACACTCCTCACTCACCTCACAACAACCCATTCTCACCCCCCACCAAACCCTCAGCTGCGCCGCGCCAGTCATCGTCACAAGTCATGACTCTGATTCTCCCCGTCCCTCCTGCTTATCACGTCACCCACCACACACCACCTGTCTCCTCATCTCAGCGACTCACCTTTTCCGTAAAACTTTACACCGCGTTCACCGTCTACTTGGTTCTGAGCGCCCCCGTGTGTGTGTGTGTGTGTGTGTGTGTGTGTGTGTGTGTGTGTGTGTGTGTGTGTGTGTGCGTGAGCGTGTGCGTGTGTGTGTGCGCGCGCGCGCAGGGGGGGCCTCATCACATGCAGTTGTTCTAAACTGCTTGGGGTCAAGGTTTCTTGTCACATTAATTCCCTTCTTCTCACCAGCTCTCTGCATCATCTCTCGTCGTCGCAGTGTTGAATCACTGTATGTCTCGCCGTTTAGGTCTCTGCCCTTTTGAACTCTGCCTACATTCTTACCCGTTACAGCGGGCACGCAGCCTACGTCTTACTGCATCTCCCTTTCCCCTCTTCTGTCCAAGACTTTAGTGCAAGTTTATGGGTATTCCCAGTGTTTCTTGTGCACAGCTTGGAAACTCGTACTGTTTTCTTCAGTCTGTCTTCTTTTGCCTATGAACATCGGTCTTTCAAACCCCGTGTATCGAGGCATCACGAAATGAACACTGTAAACTATCTCTAAAAAATTATTGTGTTCTTATTTATGTAAGAAAAAGTGGATTAGTATCGTAGGATGTCGGTCTTTCGTTCATCCTTATTTATGTAGCAAAAAAGTAGACTGATTTCCCTGGGATGAATGGGGTGTGTAGGATCCAACAACAGACCTAGGAAGCACAAAAATGGCTTGGAATCTATCACTGAACTAACTCAGGAAAAAGTGCCTCACATACATTCACACACTAAGGCTTCAAATTTAGCGTAGTTATCCATTTTTAGCCTGTCACACTATATCCTTTGCCTTAATTTCCATTTGTTCTTTTTTTTTCATTCCTTCCATACATATTTACTTATGCTTTCTCTTCCAATATTCCTCTTTGTTTCATACACTCCTTCATCGTCTTCATCCATATATTCTTAACATTTCTCCAAACTTTTCTCCTTCACCTTTCAATCCAAACCTTTTCCTGACCCCTGCCTACCAAGCCTCTCTCTCTCTCTCTCTCTCTCTCTCCTTATCCGCCTCATCAAACCTCCTCTCACCCCTCGCCCCATCTAAATCTGAAGTCTTTTTATCCTCATTTACTCATAACTTAAGCCATTACTGTCAAAACCGCGAGGGGAAATTGTGAAGGAAGGAAATTCACGGACGAAAACCGAGATGGAAAAGCGTGTGAGAAGAGAAACAAATAAGACTGATAAAAACCACTAAACCTCAGAGAGAGAGAGAGAGAGAGAGAGAGAGAGAGAGAGAAGAAACTGGTATAGAAAAATCGGGTAGAAAGTTAGGAAAGCAAGGAGTGAGAGAGAATCAGAGAACAGCGAAAGCAGACAGTAAACCAATGGAACAGTGGAAGAGGAAATACGAGTAAAGAATGAAAGAGACGGAGCAGCTTGGTAGAAGAGACGAGGATAAACCAAACTGCTACTTACCACAAAAACAAGAAGAGAGAACATTTAAGTCGTGAATTAGTAAACATGAGCCAAAGAAAAGAATTATAAAGGCTAAGGAGATACGTGTCGAAGGAAAAACACAAATAAAACCTATAGAGAAGAAAACTACAGAGACAGAAATCCACGATTGTGAAGAAGAAACTAACAAAAAGAAGTACTCAGAGAATGCAACACCCGCGACCACAGACTAGTCTAAGAACAGATTATTTGATGCTGTGATCTTGACCGTCGACAGTTTTATTTCATAATCGAATTACCTCAATCATTCCTAACCCTTAAGTCTTCCACAAACTTTGACTGATTGCTTTCAAAGTAGAATATCTTTATCTTAACCTAACCCCTCCCCAAAGTACAGTCTACATCGAGTAAAAACTGTTTAAGGTGACCTTGCCATGTGACCCTGACCTTTGACATTGCGCTCAATAGGTCAACCTCTAGCACGATCCTCAACTCATGAACAAAGATCTATCCAAATCATATCAAATCTGTTTTAGTTATTTTCTTCACATAAAGGCACACGGATCAAAATTTGGCCTTGATGTGTGACCTTGACTTTTGACTGATTGTTCTCAAAACTAAATTCCTCGTTCTTGTCCGACTTCTAAATTTGCAACCAAGTTTAGTCTAAATCGGATAAAAACTGTGAACGCTGACTACATCTTGTGACCACGACCTTTGGCCGTTTGTCCTCCACGTCTTCTCCTTGGCTAACCCTCAAGCCTGCTACCAAGTTTTTATTAAAATCGAGTAAAAAATGTTATATCATTAATAAACATCTATGGGTTGAGCTTTGACTGTCCTATTGCCCTGTTGAATCACTTTAGTCTTGAATTACCGCGAACCTTTTCGTCAAGTTTGGTCTAAGTTGGATTGGAACTGTTATTTTATTCTTTTAGCTTAACTATTGTCCTAGTCCTGTAACCTTGACCTTTGAGCTGGTGTTCTAAATAATAAATTTACTTATAGGGTAGCCGTCAACTCTTCCACTAGGTTAAAACATTTTGAGTTTCTCTCTCTCTCTCTCTCTCTCTCTCTCTCTCTCTCTCTCTCTCTCTCTCTCTCTCTCTCTCTCTCTCTCTCTCTCTCACACACACACACACTCACACACACACACACACACACACACACACACACACACACACACACACACACACACACACACACACACACACACACACACACACACACACACACACACACACACACACACACACACACACACAAACTTGACACCAGCAAAGGAAAAAACGGGAAAACAACAAATGAAGCAAACACAGGAAAGAACACTGGAAAATGATAGTGACAAAATAAGAAAGGTCATAAAAAATACAGCAGTAGAAGAAGAAAGATCACAAGAGGAACAACGAAATAAAAAGTTCATAATAATACTTGGAAAGTAAAGGAAGCATCTGAAATGAAAATAGCACAGAGAGAATAATATACATTACGGAAAAGAAAAGTACCATATAAAACCAATGCATGAAATGAAGTAGCAAATCTGCTATGAAAGAAACTGATGAAAAAAAAAAAAAAAAGAAAAACAGCGACAAAAGACAGCCACGAAATGAAGACGAGTCGAGAATAACTCCCCTCCTCCCCACACACACACACACACACGTAAGCGTGGCGGTGGGAGAATAGCAACGGGAATATTAAACAGAAGAAGAAATCAGGCAGTGTGAAAAGAAAGACTATATAACCATAATTCTCTCATGACTTATCTATGTTTTTGTATGGCATTACTTACAGCCCTATCACCCACATTACTTAAATCTCTCTCACTCATACTGCTTATATCCCTTTCACTCAAGCACTCACAGTACTTAATTCCTTCTCACCCACACTAATTAAAGCCCTCTCACTCACACTACTTACATCTCTTTCACCCATAATACTTAGATCCCTCTCACTCATAGTATTTAAATCCCTCTCACCCATACTATTTATATTAACCTCACTCACTGGATTAGGCTACCTCTCGCTCTCAGTCATTAAATCCCTCTCTACAATCTAGTTAAAACACTGTCACCCATGGTACTCAGTAGCACATTACCCACGTCATCACTTGATCTCCACCTCTCCCCCACAGTTTCGCACTGCATGACCCCAAAATCCATTCATTCATATCCTTCTTCACATTCTAAGCCAAGCACTTCCCTCATTCACACCTTCACCCCACTCTCCATCTCGCCTCTTCCTCACACCACTGAACTTCGCTCTTCGTGGTTTCTTTTCTCCCTTCGTTCTCCTCCTCCTCCTCATCATCATCATCATCATCATCATCCTCATCATCCTCATCATCATCATCATCATCATCATCATCATCCTTTACCACATTTACCACTCAAGATCGCACTTCTCACTTACCTCACCACAAGACCTCCTCACCTCCACCCTACCACTGTCTACACATCAATCATCACTGACTTCATGATTCCTTCTCTCTCCTCTCCCTCCTCCTTCTCACATCATTCTCTACATCCTTCACCACTCCCACTGCACATCATCATACTCCTCGCTCACTTCAAAACAACCCCTCCTCACTCCCACCCCACCTGCATTGCTCCCACGCCAATCATCTTCACATTTCATGATTCACCCTCTCCCCGTCCCTCCTACCTCTCACACCACTCACCACATACCACCTGTCTCCTCATCACCTCAGCGTCTCGCCTCTTTACAGCAAAACTTTACTCTGCATTCATCTTACCTCAGTCCCGGTCTTGTGTGTTTGTTTGTGTGTGTGTGTGTGTGTGTGTGTGTGTGTGTGTGTGTGTGTGTGTGTGTGTGTGTGTGTGTGTGTGTACTGTATGTGTGTGTGTGTGTACTGTATGTGTGTGTGTGTGTGTGTGTGTGTGTGTGTGTGTGTGTGTTATGTTTTTGTGTGTGTGTGTGTGTGTGTGTGTGTGTGTGTGTGTGTGTGTGTGTGTGTGTGTGTGTGTGTGAATATATATGAATATGTGTGTATATGTTAAGTGTAAGACTGTTTGGTGTATGTGTGTGTGTGTGTGTGTGTGTGTGTGTGTGTGTGTGTGTGTGTGTGTGTGTGTGTGTGTGTGTGTGTGTGTGTGTGTGTGTGAATATATATGAATATGTGTGTATATGTTAAGTGTAAGACTGTTTGGTGTGTGTGTGTGTGTGTGTGTGTGTGTGTGTATGTGTGTGTGTGTGTGTGTGTGTGTGTGTTCTTTCTACCCATTAATCCCTCTACACTCATGGTTGCAGTTACAATTCATTCTTCTCCTTCCTACTGATGCTAAACTTTTCTCCTTGAGCCCAAGATTGCCTTTCTTATTCTTGTGTTACCAGACGCTTTAATTCAGCCTAGAAGAGCCTACTGACAGCGAAAAGGTTATGAAGGTGATATCCCATAATCCTTGGTCCTAAATTGTCATATCTCTATTTTGAATTCTGTGTTGTAACAATAGATCAACACTTGAATATGGCGCTAGTTGTGAAGAGGGGCTATGACAATGATTTAGAGCCATAGCATTGTATGTTTTGTTTTTTTTGGGGGGCACTGACCTACGCGAATAAAGCTGAAATAGGGGAAAACTCCGGGCCAAGTTAAAGTGAAAACAATATACACCTCAGGTTGGACATGTTTCTCCAAAGCGACGTAAAATATTCTGACCACAGCAAGAGTACGTTGACTATGACGTCCTTTTCCTGAACAGATTAGCCTCTTCTCTTCCAACATGTCGTCTTAATTATATTCTTGTTGTCACCTGACGTTTCTGTTCAACATAATATATATATTATTTTACTCTACTGCGGGGTTAGGTAGAACTTCATTAACCCCTTTACTAACAGGTGGCTTTTGTTTGCTGAATGAGATTTTTTTTTTTTCATTTAATACTCGGCAAATTGACACTTCATTAATCTAATAATTATTACCAAACTAATGTTGAGAGTAACTTTTGACTCTGATATACTCAGAAAGAAGTATTTTGTATATACTCAAATGAATGGCATCTAATTAAACTGGGCCATATTCATAAACTGTCCTAAATTGCATATAATATTGCTTGTATATGAGTTTATATTCACGCATAGAGATACCAAGCGCTTCCCAATCAAATTCGGGTGAATATTTAACGTGATAATGTAATGGGATATTATGGAGTTACCACATGCTGTAGTTTTCAAGTTGTGTGAGTGGTCCACTTCGGTCAGGTGAAAAAGCCACTGTAGTAACCAAGGAGACTCATTTCATAACTAAGGCTCGTGGGACATCATGGAATTACGACATGCAGTAGTTATCAAGTTGTGGGACTGGCCCAGTGACGTCACGTAAAAAAAAAAAAAGGACTGTAGTGAGCATTACAGTATCAGATCATAGTTTTATCCTCTTCAGTACGGTGACTAATCGGACTGCAGGGGTTAAATATAGATTTCATGAACCCCTTCACTACCAGGGGACTCTCTGAAGCTGAAGGAAATTGTCTTTACCAGCAGGAATAAAACCAGAAAAAGTCCTATTCCTAGTGAAGGGGTAAATGCTTTATACAGTACTACTGGTATATGACACTAGAGCATTGTTGGACTGCCGTGTTAGCCTACTTACCAGCGCCTCCACAGCCACTGCACACGACACAATTCTTACCTGAAACAGAGATAAGGCTAGGTTATTAGGCCAGGTGCTCTCTCTCTCTCTCTCTCTCTCTCTCTCTCTCACACACACACACACACACACACACACGTAAGTATTGGTATCAGATGGCAGAAGTTGTGAGGAAATGTGGTTCCGCCGTAGACGCGTTGAAAGAGTGAAATCAAAAAGGCTTTTGAATGTGGGAGGAAAAGCGTCCAAAATTTTCATATGCTCTACATCGCTGGTGCTGGGGTAGAGATTCTTTTTTTTTTTTTTTTTTTTTTTTTATGCTTGACTCTGGACATGGATTATGCATTCAGTGTCTGAGTCCCAGCAGCCCTTTGCGCCGTAATGAATGGCGTCAAACACGTGTATTCGTTACAGCTTTTTTTTTTTTTTTCTGATCCTAGACATAAGCTAAACAGTTCGTTCTCTGAAGCCCATCATTTTTTTTTTTTTCGCGCCGCAGTAGGTGGCTCAAACACCTTCACACGTTACCGCTTTTGCACCAATATTAGCCATTCATGCTGGCTATATGTTGGTGTTATTTCATTGGGGACTGGCGTGATGGTACTAGCGATGGTTATTGTGACGTGAAGGAAGGTCTTGCGGAAGATCATTTAAGGCTGCTTTATCCAATCCAAATCCCCGAATCGTTCACTCCCCCAGCCCAGGATTTGTCTCCAGTCCCTTTTTACTGTAGTGTGGTACAAGTATTTATCCCTTCATTATAGTGAAGTATTTTTCATTATATTTTGGCCATCTACATCTTATTCAGTTCCGGATAAACCTTTCGAACTGGAGGGGTTAGGTATAGCTTCCAATATCCACGTCACTACTAAAGCTCACTTGTTCTAACCTGGCGAAGATCCGTAACATCTTTCAACCCAATAGATTGTCAAGAACAGTTAGACTGGACGATGAATTTGACTAGTAATCAGGGAGACTCATTTCTGCCTCATAACTGAGACACCGAATTTCAAACAACCACGACTTAGTGCTGAAACAAGGAAAGTAACTCAGTTCTATTAGTAAAAATAAATGGGTCGTAACGTCGTGTATTAAGCTCAGTGGTAAAGCTGTGTGTTGGTGGCAAGAATGAAATAAGAACTGACGTCCTCGGGTTGAAAGGAATCATAACGGTTAAAAATAGGGGGGGATTATGAGGTGAGATGAAGGCTGGGGACTTAACCCCTGCGGCGCAGTATTTTTTATTTTTTCAACACCAGAGACCTTTATACAGCGTTCGAGAAGCATTAAATATTAAGAAGGTTAGAAGCACTCACCATTAACCCTTTCAACACGATGACGGCTTTTCTTTCACTGAACGATCACCAGAAGCCTTAATTTAACGTGGGAATGGACACATACTGAAGCATTAGAAGCACCCTTTTTTATATGTTTTTTTCTTTAGCTCATTAACGTCTTTTATTACTTTATTCTTATTACCTTCAAAGAGTTAAATTCAGATTAGCACAGGCTTCTGATATCTTTTTATTGTTTTTGTCCTTTTCCAATTCCTAATTGTCATCACACCAGTCCTGTACGAGACAGCCCTAGCATGTGTGAGTGTTAGCGCCCACCTGGTGACATGTGGAGGTGTATAGTACGTGGGAGGACAGCTGAGCGTGAGGGAACAGGCTGATAACCCGATGCCCAGAGTCTGGAGCATAAAATCTTTTTAAAAATGTGATTTGGTGATTGCAACACCCCAGCTGGAGTGTAGGCCTTGCACGGGTTCGATCCCACGAGGTGAGTTGAGGTTTTTGAGTCGTATGAGGTCACCGAAGGGAGTTACCTGGTCATCTACCTTTAATTTAACCAGACTACAGTAGCCTAGCCTCGGGGTTGTATACCTTGATGCAGGTAAAATGGGACTGACTGTTACCTATTACTGTACCAAAAGCTAAGAGACATATGGAGTAAGAGTCTCGTCATCAAGGATGAGGATAATTATGAATGGTGAAGGATAGTGCATTTCAAATCTGTTTAATGCAGATGATGCAGTGCTGCTGGCTAAAAGTGAAAGGAATTTTGCAGATTTGTGCGGAGGTTTGTTCATATCTGTGAACGTCGTGCCTTGAAGTAAAAGTAGATAGAGTAAAGTGATGGTTGTTGACAGTGAAGGTAACTTCCTGTGTGATGTTCTGTTACATAAAAGAGAATAATTGGCGAGAGAGTATAAATGCCTGGGTGCAGTGATAAAAGAAAAAAGTGAGTAAGATGAGCAAAAGAAGTGGAAAGTAGACTGACATAAGGAAGAAAAGTGACTGATACTATGAAGGTCTTGATACGTAACGGCAACTGCAAGAGTGCATGAAGGAGTACCCACATTACCACATGGATGTTAGACGTTAGAGTGACATGAAAAAGGAAAATCAAGAGTTAGAGCGGTGGACATCAAGTTCATCAGAAATGTGTGTAGAGTGCGGAGAGTGGAGATGATAAATAATGTGACTCATGAAAGATATAGAGTAAGGCCGTCCATGGACAACAGAAGTGAAGAGAGTGTGCTACGTGTAAGATGATACGTGAGGGAGTTTAAAGGTGGGTGGAGGCGTGGTAGGCCAGAAAGAATAATAATAGGTATGATACATGAGTGTTTGAAAGAGAGTGTTATGGAAGCTGACTAGGCTAGGGAACTGACAAAGTACTGAACTGAATGGATTAATTTTGTATGAAGGAGTGCATGACAAGGGTTTATCATCCCTTCTTTAACTTGATAGTAGTCGGACTGACTCATTCTGATAGGTGCTGTAATTATGAAGTGAGGTGTGGAAAAGTGTCCCTCTGAGATGGAGCCAGGATTTCGTGGGCATGAATGGTGAGTGAATGGGTTTGTGGTCCATTGCCTTTGGCATTGTGTTGATTAGTTCTTTTATTATCATAATCTTATCTTTTCTTGCTTTTTGGACCATTAACCCTCTCATGATTAGGTTAACAATAGTCTTCTACTGCAGCCAGAACCAGGCGATTTTATTTACCTGAGAGTGAGTCACGGGAGCCTGAGAGTGTTAAGCAGCCTAACCTAGATTCAGTGGGCCAGGAGTCTGGGTTATTGATATCACCTAACAAGGGTCCAGTGTTCACAACCCATTGGACAGAGTAAAGGAGTAAGGGTGAAGGACAACACCGAACAAGGGGTTAATGTCCACAACACTTTTAATCACACTTGGCACATTCTGTTCCATCAAATATAGTGTAGAGCGACAGACAGGCACCACACCCCGTCTGACCTGTTACACTCACACCAGCCATGGTGCACACAGTCCTCTTTGTAGGACAGTAGTCGTCTTTCAGAATATCATAACTTTTTCCATGCCATTGTTACGGTGAATTTTGAGAAACAGTCGGATCAGCAAAGGAAGTATAATAAGCAGTTTTATCGTAAATTACTATGGGTTCAATAGTATACAAATGAATGATGACTTAAAATAAGGACTTACTTTATCACTCGTCGCTGTCTTAAATCCGTTGACGGATTCTCGGGTGAGCAAAACTTTCTGGTTTTAAACTGAGTTAAATATACCAGAACATCTCGAGCAGTGAAAGGGTTAATATAGAAGTCCATTGCAGCATGATAATTAAGCTTTCAAAAAAAAAAAAAAATCTTTGGGCCAAATGTATTTCACTGAATAATAATACATTTATATGAGGGGTGGTGAAATTTTGTGTGTTCCACTTCACTCATACATCTTCCAACCACAAGCCCGATTTTCTGTATTAACAATAGACAAAATAAATGAATAGTTGCCTAGCGTTAACAAGAATTGTTTGTCAATTGCTGCAGCTGACAGTCACTGCTCTGTTCTTCTTGTGAAATTTGAAGTAATCGGATTGTTGCTAATACTTAATGAAACTGTAATACACTAAATGAAATATGAAGCAGAAATTACTGTGTCCGTTGTTAATCAATGGTAAAGCTGTTCTCCAAAATATTTTCCCTATGAATAACAAACAGTATTTCAGAGTCTGTATGACGTGGTATCTCGGAAGAATAATGCTAGAGATCGAAAAAGAGTATGGAAAGGTTGTATTTCATGTCTCACGCTAAAATATTTTCAAAACACAACCAGAATTTCCACCGTCCTCCTCCTGCCCTTGCACACTCTGGAGTAGCAAAGTGTTTCAGCTGCACTGATAGGATGATATCACGACAGACGTGGAGGAAAATTATTTTTACTTAACCCTATCAATACGATGAGAGCAGATAGATAGATAGATGGATAGATATGCTTCGTGTTATCTCCAGACAGTCTTATTTCATCTACAAACGGACGTTTAGAAAAAGACGAGTTACTTATACAGGTGTCAAGTTTCCGTTTCTATAACAGGACTTTACCAAAATGAAAATAAGATATTTTTACTGCAAATGCTCAGTCGATATTGCGTCCATTGTGCCACCTCTCCATGGCTTCACTCTTGCTACACGGACATCTGGTGGCGCTAATGAGTGGACTGTCACACTACCATATCGCAGAACTTCTGTCTATCAGAATGCTTTCATTCCTCGAACTGTATCTCTCTGGAACTCGCTTCCCCAGAGTTGTTTCCCACAAAACTTCAACCTGCAGCTGTTCAAGTGTAAGTTACAGATATTTTATGAACTGAGGACACCAATAATCTGGTGTATGGATTAGTTTTTTTTTTTTTATTCATTTGTTTTTCCTTCCTCCTTCCGTTATTAAAAAAAAAAAAAAAATGGTCGAGTAGCAGTTATATTAGGCAACAAAAGGATATTCTCAGGTTGAAGGAGTTGAAGCTGAAATGATATTGTTTATTATAACTCATTGCCAGAATCAGCGGGAGAGCATTAATAGTTTCAGGCAGTTATATATGGCTGATGTTAAGGTTTTTCAACTAGTCTCACTCTAAATCAAACAGAATCGTCTGATGGATAACGTAACAGATTGAAAAAGGTTTTAGAACTAAATGGGTGACAGTTTCTAACCCACTTCAAGAGAAAGTCCCTTAAGTAACTTAAGATCGTCTGGCAAAAGCTAGAGGGCAAATGGAAGACGCCATGACACGGAATGGTGAGTAATATCAATGAATCAATTAGGAAACAGATAAAGCAATACAAATACACCAATAAATTAGTATGCTTGTCATTTGCACACGTAGTAAAAGTTAATTATTTACATGTGATTCAGTGCACAGTATCGTGTGAATTTATCACGTGATCATCGCTGCTCGTAAAACATGTATAATACTGCATATGATTCGATAAACGACCTCATTACACAGTCTCTCTCTCTCTCTCTCTCTCTCTCTCTCTCTCTCTCTCTCTCTCTCTCTCTCTTTCTCATGATGGTACGCAGATAATTGTCCTTACTTTTGTTGTCACAGGAAACCTAAAAGCACATAAAATAGGCAGGTAGCAGGATGAGTGGACAGACAGTTATACAGTAAAGGTAACAGTGAGGATAGTGAAGGTGAGGGTGATGCTGGCGGTGAGTCTGATAGCGAGGATGAGTGAGTTGTGGGTGAAGGTAAGGGTATTGAAAGTGAGAATGAGGGAAGAGTCTTTTAAAAAATGCATACATATTTAGATGGACAGACAGAGATCATGAGTGTGAGGGTGAGGGTGAGTGGTAATATGTCGTTGAGGGTGAGAGCGAGGGAAAAATTAAGCGTGTCGAGTGTGAGGGTTAAGGCGAAAGCTGTTACAGATAGGGCGAGAGTGAGGCTGAATGTGTGGATGAAGTTGAGAGTAAGAGTGAGGGTGAGGGTGCTGAATGTGAGAATGAAAGTGAAGCATTTCAGGAATGGGGAAGGTAAGCGTGAATGGTGAGGGTGAAGGCAGTTGCAGTGAGGGTGAGAGTGAGAGTATGGGTGTGCGTATGGCTGCTGAGTGTGAGGGTGAGGGTGAAGGCTGTTGGAGTGAGGGTGAGAGTGAGGGTGAGTGTAAGCGTATGGCTGCTGAGTGTGAGGGTGAGGGTGAGCGTGTGACTGCTGAGTGTGAGGTTGAGGGTGAAGGCAGTTGGAGTGAGGGCGAGGGCCACACCCAGCCACTGCCTGATAATTACTGCTTGAACGAGACTGAACATGGGATGGTTACCGCTTACCTACACCACCCTAACACCACACTGCCTTTGCCTACCCACGCCCATTGCGCTTGTGTGTGTGTGTGTGTGTGTGTGTGTGTGTGTGTGTGTGTGTGTGTGTGTGTGTGAGAGAGAGAGAGAGAGAGAGAGAGAGAGAGAGAGGTAACAAAGAACTATGAAACTTATGTAACTTCTTGTCTGTAACTTGAGCATTGGAGTAGTAGACCAGAAATGTGAAGAAGTGAATCAGGAGTATAAGGAACAGCCAGAACTATAAGGAAGTGAAGCGAGAGTATAAGGAACTGAACCAGAAAGATAAGAAAGCGAAGAAAGAGTAAGGACCTGAGTCGAGATTTACAGGGAGTGTGAAGGAAACAGATGGTGCGGCCAAGTGTGTGAAAAAAGGAGGAGGGCTGAAATCTTAGCCTGGTGTTTGTGTTTTAGGGTTTCGAGGTGTTGGTGTGAGTGATGGTGGCTGGAGAGGTGAGGGAAAGAAGTGGAGGAGGAGGAGGAGAGAGAGGTATGAAAGAGGTAAGAGAAAGGTGAGGTGAGGAGAAGTGAGGGAAGAGGGAGAGGATGGTGAGGGAGAAATTAGGAAAAATAAATGGAGAGAGGGGGAGGAGCCGTGAACGGTTAAGTTGAGGGAGAGATGTCTGAAGTGAGAGAGAGATTGAGGAAACGTCAGTGAGAGGTGGAGGAGGAGGAATAGGGGTTGATAGGGGTGAAGGAGAGGTGGGAAGAGATGTATGAAAAAGGTGAGGAGGAGTCAGAGGAACGTGAAAGATGGAGAAGTTTGAGAGATGTGGAGAACACATAAAATGACGTGAGAGAGAGAGAGAGAGAGAGAGAGAGAGAGAGAGAGAGAGAGAGAGTAGAAGACTCCTGAAATAGACAAGGTGAGAAAAGGATGGAAAAATAGTAGCGAAAGAAGAAAAGAGGTAGCAGAAAAGAAAAATGACAGTAGGAAATGTTGGTGGTCAGGCAAGTACCAGTGTGTGCTGAGGCTGACTGTCAGGTGGTAATGCTGCAATCTGGTGTGGAAATTGGCTCTGTCACGTGGTCTGCTTTTTCCGTGATTTCTAAAATAAACTTATCAGTGAATTTGCTTGTCAGGTGAGAGATGCTGCTTCCCTTCCTGCTTTTGGGGTGAAGGACTTGAGGGAGGGAGGCCTGGGTTCGTACTCCCGACGGTTAACCCTCTCATGGTCGGAACAACTCTAGGGCCCGTATTCTCGTCGGTTAAGGAGGCTTCGTAGCACCTCTTCCTCTGCGGTTTATTTTATGGATCCGACTGTTTAATGTAATTTTCTACTTTACTTACGCAGCATGTGTTAGTATTAGAATGAATAAAGCAACACAAAAGACGAAAGTAACGTATAATGTGCAAAGTAAATCGCTGAAAAAGAGGTGTTAGGGAGCTTCTTCAGTCATCGAAAATACAGGCTTAGAATTCTTCCAGCTTAATGAGAGACTTATAGTCGGCTGAGGGTGTTAATACCGTCACCATTAATCATTTCATGGTCAGGACAACTCTAGAACTGTATTCCACCGATCGCACGACCATTTTAATTAAATGAGAAAGAGCAATATTAGCGTGAGAGTGTCAGTACTACAATGGTTCTTCGTCTTAAGGTCGGGACAGCTCTTGATATTCTGAGCTGTCGCCACAAGAATACGAGTATATTCAGGTGAGTGAGTCAACGGAGTCTGAGTGGGTCATGGAGACTCCCTAACATCTCCTTACCAGATTGTTTTTTTTTTTTTATGTCTGGTACGGTAATATATATTTGGTCTGATATTAATGTATTGTCGATATAAAAGGGATAACATACAGGAGAATGGTGAGGTGCAATTAGGATAAGAAAATATTAACGATATTAAGGAAGCGTGTTATGCCGTGGCTAATAGTCTTGTCTTGGAGTGGCTGGAGGGAGCGGTGTTTAGCACTGATAGACAAGGTAAGAAGAGTTCTGATCGCCAACACCATAAATGAACTCCGGGATTAGGCGTTTGTCAGTGAATACATCTTTGTGAACTCCCGGGTTCGATTCAAAGCCAAGAAAAATGGAAAAGTCACTTTATACTCTTATGTTGGAAAAGCGCTAATTGTGAGGTATAATAATCTCAGTGTCTCCAGTCATTAGGAAATGAACGTTTCTTGAATTTGGCTTTATCTTTGTTCATTATTGTTTGGAAAAGGCAGATATTGCTGGCAGTCAGGCAGGGGTTCTTTCTTCTTATAAAAATACATTGTCTAGGTTTAATTTTACACAGAGAAATTTACTTCTTGAACACAACAAATAATGTCAACGTTGGTCTAAAACTTGACGAAAAATATGACGCAGAAAACAAGAGTACAAGCAATTTTCGCTCTTGACCTTGGGTCTGTGAGGATTAGGTTGGGGGACCAGATAAGAGAATGTAGTTTGTGGCGGGGGAAGGGGTGTCTGCTGAGGAAGAAGAGACACGCCAGAGACTAACGATATTGTTTTGCCTTGGGACCCCCAGTCACGGGAGGCGATTTTGAGGATTAGATAATGAGAGTGTGCTAGATGTATAAGGAGGAGAGGATCAGCTGGGGAATAGATTAGTGAAAGTGGTTTTGTTGTAGAGTAGATAGTGATTGTTGACAAAGGACAGCTGCCGATGAATATGGGTACCGCTGTGCCTCACAATCCCCACCTTCACTGTAGCTGTTTAACGTTGAGGAATATACAAAGGCTGGAACTGAAACTCACATAAAGGTAATCATCATCATCATCATCATCAATGCCTTGTCCCATCTGGGCGTGTTCTCTTCCGCTTCGGGGAGGTCTCTCTTAATGGGAGGGTTTTATCATTAATAGTCTCGCTTAACCTGTTCAGCACAATGGCCATATTTACCACCCTTGCAGCTGACATTGCTTTTATTAACTTTATGAAAGACTCTCGCTGTGAAGGAGTTGAACGAGGATATTCTTGTATGCCAGTGTTTTTTTGTCTATTGTGCTCGAACAACTTTGTATGTGATCCGTATCACTGGCAACCAGGTTTATAGTTCTCCTACTTCCCTGTTTTCTTTTCTTCTTTTTTGTAACCTATCCATCCAATATGTTAAGGGAAAATGGGCTAAGTTGATGATGATGATGGCACGTGTGTGTGTGTGTGTGTGTGTGTGTGTGTGTGTGTGTGTGTGTGTGTGTGTGTGTGTGTGTGTGTGTGTGTGTGTGTGTGTGTGCGTGCGGGAACTTTCATATTTACGTGACTGCTTGTGTGTGCATGTGGCCTTTAATGTGCGCCTGTGTGCCAACCGCAAAAAGCAAGATAGAGTTACAGAAGACAGGAACTTTGTTGACGGTACCCATCTTTGTACACAGAATTACACAGGAAAGCAAACAGCAACAGACCTTATGGTCCTTCCGAGGCTGCTTGTTAGAGAAAACTATGACTACAAGATCTAACTCTACATGTTGAAGGATAAGGATAGTAAAGCAAGAAGGCTCCCCCCACCACCAAACCCTCCAAGAAAAAGTGAGAAAAACCACCATGCAGCATGGAAAAACCGACATGGAAATTTTATAGGAAACACTGGAAAGGAAAAGTCACATTCTATAATACTTTATCTATAAGCTACCCGATAGAGTAACCTGAAAGAGAAAGTAAACAAATAAAATAATAGTTACGGCATGACATTATAAACCGGTTACATTGAGTTATGGGAAGTCTGTGGACATAACATGGAAGCTACACACTGCACAGTGTGGATGTTTAGGGGTGGTGCAGCAGCCTTGCCTGGCGCTTTTAAGGTAGGCAGCAGTCAATCAGGCCCTAGCTCCGTTTGCTCCACTGAGACAAGGAACTCTCCCATGTGGGACAAGTACACAAGTTTCATCCTGAAGCAGTGACCCCTGGTACATTAAAAAAATCCCGATGGTGGTCACTTGACTAACAGGGACCCTCAGTGATTCACAGCCCATCACAGGTCGAAAGTAAGAGTAGTGACCGTTAACTCAGGGTTATCTGTGCAGATCCTAATCTGCGTTTATATTGCTTTCTTTGCACTGGGGAGATTGAAAAGTATATAGGACGGGTGTCTTAGATAAAAGGGGACTGCACAGTGCACAGTGTGGATGTGCAATGCACAGAGTGGATGTTTAGGGGTGGTGCGGCAACCTTCCCTGGCGCTTTTTAGGTAGGCAGCAGTCAATCAGGCCCTAGCTCCGTTTGCTCCACTGAGACAAGGAACTCTCCCATGTGGGACAGTACACAAGTTTCATCCTGAAGCAGTGACCCCTGTACATTAAAAAAAATCCTGATGGTGGTCACTTGACTAACAGGGACCCTCAGTGATCCACATCCCATCACAGGTCGAAAGTAAAAGTAGTGACCATTAACTCAGGGTTATCTGTGCAGATCCTAATCTGTGCTTATTGTATATTACCTCATTTGCTTTGGGTAAATCGAAGAACGTATAATGACGTGACGTGACGCTATGTTAAGTTTACGGGGTGTCCTGTAGACACGAGGGGACTGCACAGTGTGGATGTTTAGGGGTGGTGCGGCAGCCTTGCCTGGCGCTTTTAAGGTAGGCAACAGTCAATCAGGCCCTAGCTCCGTTCATTCCACTGAGACAGGGAACTCTCCCATAAGGGACAAGTACACAAGTTTCATCCTGAAGCAGTGACCCCTGGTACAATAAAAAAATCCCGATGGTGGTCATTTGACTAACATGGACCCTCAGTGATCCACAGCCCATCACAGGTCGAAAGTAAGAGTAGTGACCGTTAACTCAGGGTTATCTGTGCAGATCCTAATCTGTGCTTATGTTGCTTTGTTTGCACCGAATAAATTGAAAATGTATAATATCATGACGCAACACTATGTACGGGTACATTGTTTACGGGGTGTCTTGTAGACTAAAGGGGCATGAACTTACATGTACCGTAGCCATAAAAGCAAGTTATTCGGACAGAAAAAGTCAGCTGAGGATTTTCTTGCAAATACTTGTCTAATTTGTTTTTGAATGTCTCAATTGAGATACTGTTCACGGTATCTGAGGGTACTCTGTTCCAGATATTTACAACTCTGTTAAAGAAGAAGTATTTTGCTTCGTGGGATTGGAACCGCTTTCCCATGATTTTGCAGCCATTACTTCTGGTTTGACTCGACCGGTCTATATCAAAATATTTATTCATGTCTAAGTTGTCATATCCCTTCATGACTTTGAAAACCTCGTAACCTGTGCTTCGTTAGGCTAAATAATTTAAGTTCTTCAAGGCGTTCCTCATATGGTTTGTTTCTAAATCGTGGTATCATTTTTGTGATTCTTCGCTGAATTTTCTCTAATTTTTCAATGTCCTTTCTATAGTACGGAGACCAGAATTGCACACAATACTCAAGATGGGGGCGCACTAGCGAGTTGTACAAGGCAAGTATAACTTTTTCCGATTTAAACTCGAAAGTTCTTCCAATAAAACCCACTAGCTTGTTTGCAATTTTAACCGCATCGGTACACTGCTTGCTTGGTTTTAGGTCATTTGATATTATCACACCAAGATCCTTTTCACTGTCTGTACTTGATAACTGAATATTGTTCATTTTGTAATTTGCATGGACATTGTTACTTCCAATATGAAGTACTTTACATTTTTCAGTGTTGAATTTCATTTGCCATTTTTCTGCCCAGCTTGCTAAAGTATTAAGGTCATTTTGTAACTGCTGCCACTGTAATTTTGAAGTGACTTTACTGGTTATTTTAGTATCATCTGCAAATTTGGATACTTTACAATTTAGACCCTCATCAATGTCATTAATGTAGATAATAAAAAGTATCGATCCAAGTACTGAGCCTTGGGGAACGCTGCTGATCACATTACGCCATTTGAATTCCTTTCCGTTTATCACAACTCGCTGTTTTCGGTCTGACAGCCAGTCTTGTAACCATTTTTGCGTCTTTCCTTTTATTCCATGTGCTTCTATTTTTCTCACGAGACGCTTGTGAGGGACAGTGTCAAATGCTTTCTGAAAGTCGAGGTAAATTATATCTACTGCTCTTGAGTCATCGTATGATTTGTAAACATCATGGAAGAAGTCCAGTAAGTTAGTTAAGCATGAACGACGATGTCTGAATCCATGTTGCGAGTCTTTAATTATATTATTTTCTTCTAGATAATTAACTATTTTATCTCTTATGATTTTTTCCATTAACTTGCACACTACTGATGTTAAGCTGATTGGTCTGTAATTTCCTGGGTGCGACTCATTTCCTTTTTTGAAAATTGGTGTTACATTTGCTAGTTTCCATTCGCGTGGAACTTTCACAGTACTTAATGATTTATTGAATAAGACAGAGAGTGGCAGCAGTAACTCATGTTTTGCTTCTTTGAGAATTCTCGGTGATATTTTATCAGGGCCAGGGGTTTTGTTTATGTCCGTACTATTTATGGCTGAAAGGATATCATTATTATGGATAGCATAGTTACTAAGGACTGTGCTATTTGCTTGGTTTGTGGGTAACAGTAGGTTTCTGATGGTGTTTTCTACTGTAAAAACAGACGCAAAGTAATCGTTAAGAATGTTTGCCATTTCGACCTCATTTTCAGTGTGTTTGCCATTGTTTGTTTCTAGATGACCTATTGATGTAGTCATAACCTTTTTCTAATGTAACTGTAAAATTCTTTAGGATTTGATTTGCACGTATTATCAATGTGGATCTCCAGTGCTCTTTTGCTTTGTTTAATAAGTCTTTTCGATATGCGGCATAGATTATCGTACTGTAATTTATCATCATTATTTTGTGTAGCTTTATATTTATGGTATGCCTGTTTTTTGGCTATTAAGTTACTTTTTATTTCACTGGACCACCACTTTGGTTTACTATTTCCAGCTGGACGTCTGTTACGTAGTGGCACACATGACTTTACCACTTCATTAAATTTTTCGGTGAATATTTCCCATGCTTGGTTTATGTCATCGGTTTCAGACATTTGATTCCAATCTGCAGTTGCAGGTAGCGCTCTGAGCCGTTGAAATTAGCTCTACGATAATCTGGGACCTTTTCTTTGCTCTCCGTTTCTTTTACTTTTTCAGTAGTAATATTAAACTGTATAGTTCGATGATCACTGGAACTAAACTCAGGTCCTGTTTCAACGTTGTTGACTAGGTTATCATTTGTAGTCAAGATGATGTCTAGGATATTGTTTCCTCTCGCTGGGTATTCTAGGTGTTGGGAAAGGGCGCTTTCTTGAAGATTCGTATAAAGCTCTTGTCCTGAGTGTGCCGTCAGTGGTTCACCCCACTTTGTTACCAGTAGATTAAAGTCTCCAAAAATCCTCTTGACAACAAATTTCCGCAATTTGATCATAAAGTTTTTCATCTGTCTCAGTTGACTGTGCTGGAGGACGATAGATGAGACATATTTATTTTGTGTGAATTAATACTTAGCTGAACATAACTGGCATCTATGTTGGTAATACTGGGTTTGGGTAGCACAAGGGGATGGAGACTAGTTTTCACATATAGTAAAACACCGCCACCAGCTCGATGTGGTCGCTCACAGCTGAAAATATTGTACCCTGTTAGTGAGTATTCTGCTAGAAAGTCACGGTCAGACGTGTTAATCCAGGACTCTGTGATGCCAATGATGTCATAATTTTCTAGGTAAATTAGAGATTCTAAATCCTCAAACTTGTTATGTAGACTACGTGCGTTAGCATAGCAGACTCTAATTCTGTTCCGAACAGTTGGTGATCTGACTTTGTGGGTATTTACGTTAAGGTTACTGTTCCTGGACGTGCTGCGTTTTTTTATCTGAAGAGGGCGACTTTATCGTGTAGAAGTCTACCTAGCCGTGCCGCTCCTACTGAGTTCAAATGGAGACCATCTTTCTGGAATAGAGTATGTTGCTCATAAAACTGGTCCCACAGATTGACAATGTCGACTCCCTCTTGCATGCAGAGAGATTTGAGCCGGTTATTTGTGCTGAAGGCCTTATCATAGAAACTATTTTCTGCCTTGATCCTTGGGAGTATACCAGATATCATCACATTAGTGGACTTAGTTTTGAATCGTTTGATCATTTCATGATACTTTGCTAGCAATTCCTCTGATCTATTGCGCTTCAGATCATTTGTACCAACATGGATAACGTATAGAGTTTGATCATTTGCGTCTTTTGTGACCTCATCGCAGGCTTCTGTGATATCACATAGTCCACCTCCTGGAAAACAGTACTGGTACCTCTTTCTGCTGATGGGGGCGCATCCACAAAATTCCTCCAGCTGACTGCGTACAATAGAGTCCCCAATAAGCCTTGTTTCTTCTGTCTCGTTAACCGCTTCGGCAAGGATCTGGCAGCGATTATATGTAGTTATGGGAAGATGCTTCCTCGTATCTTTTCCGGGTTTTGCGCCATTTCTTACCATAGTAAAGGGGACTTCGCTTGGCGAGGAACGTACTGAATCGCTGGGTGAGGAAGATACTGATACACTATTATTTGTGACTGCCTGATGGGCGGGGGCTTGTACGAGCTCAGTTTGTACGCTTCTTCCTTCTCGAGTGCTGTTGCTGACTCCTACATTTGCCACTACAAACTCTTTCAGTGTCTCAAATTCTGCCTTGAGTTCCCTGTAATTTCTCTGCAATTCAGCTAAACCATTTTCTAGATCTTTTCTCAAGATGCATAGTTTGCACACAGGCGTCGAAAAGCAATTCGAAAAATACTGAGCCGCAAAGCGACCAGTACACTCCTGGCAGACCTTCAGGTTAGATGGCATTTTGCAGCAATATTTCCACAATCCCACACAAATAAAAAATAATATACAACTGGTTAATGGATGTTGTTACAAATGGTCAATTTACTCTATATATGAGATATTGAATTTCTAGGAAGATTCACTTACTTTTTATATATTATCTTCCTTTACCAGTATAAAAAGAATAGAAAATCTACCTGCTATGGCACAATCCAACCTACATGAATTCTTTTATCAGTGTAAAAAGAACAGAAAATCTCCTTGCTATGGTACAACCTACCTTACCATGAACTGTGTAAAATGAAAGGGAATCTACTTGCTGTGGTATAATCTAGCTTACCATGAATTGTGGAAATACACCATACACTGATTCACTGGTGAAAAAAAAAAAAAAAAAAAAAAAAACAATGGAATGTTGGGGAAAAATCAAAATAAAAACCTAGCTTCTCTCAGTGAACAACTGAAAATAAAAATAATATACAACTGGTTAAGGGATGTTGTTAGAAATGGACAATTTACTCTATAAATGAAATATTGAATTTCTAGGGAGATTCACTTACTTTTTATATACTATCTTCCTTTAACAGTATAAAAAGAATAGAAAATCCACCTGCTATAGCACAAGCCAACCTACATGAATTCTTTTACCAGTGTAAAAAGAGTAGAAAATCTGCTTCCTATGGTACAACCTAACTTAGCATGAACTGTGTAAAATGTAAAGAAAATCTACTTGCTATGGTATGATCTAGCTTACCATGTATTGTGGAAGTACACCATACACTGATTCACTGGGAGAAAAAGGAAAAAAGAAAATAACAATGGAATGTTGGGGAGAAATCAAAATAAACACCTAGCTTCACTCAGTGAACAACGGTTTGTAGTGCAAAAACTATTTCACTGGTGTAACATCAATCACACAGTTGTTACTCTATACAGAAGACAATGCTATTCACTTGCACTAAACTAGCAAGCAACTTAGTTAGTATTTGTTACGTTAGACTTTAAAGTAAGACGTACAAGGATGATAGTGGGAACAAAAACAAAGAGAGCTGGTAGGTAAATACACTTTCGGTTCACTACACCATTTACTAGTGAGAAAAGATAATCTGTTTGTTAGATATCGTTCTAACTGACCTTGATCTGCGGGAAAATAAACTATAATAAACTATAATATGTCTGAGACCAGAAATAACGGCGGGAAAGGGCAGGAATACGAAGTGGAGGGTGGGTATATATGTAAACAAAGGAACACGCGAACGCTTTACACCTTTAACCCGCTCTAAAACTTTTACATGAAATCTATTTAAATACTTTACACGGGGGAAATATGTCTACGACTCTTATACACTGGTCTGATTCACTTTCACACCGATCTTCACTCAAGCTTGTTGTTGAAACACTTGGATATGCGGAGCGCTGCTTTAATGCGTGTGTATCCAAAGATGGCGCACAGGATTGTAGTAGAGTAGGCTTTGTGAGGAGAAGTGAACGCATACAGTATTTGTGAAAGGAAGTGAGAAAGAAGAGGAGAAGAAAGGTATTAGAGAAAGGAAGATAGAGTAAACGAGAGCGAAAATGAAGAGGAGAAAGAAGTTAATTGTGAAAGGAGGTGAGAAGTAAAAAGAATGGAAGTAGTTTAACGAAAAGAAGTGCGAAGGAGTGGCAGAAAAAAATGAGTAAACTGAAGAGGAGAAGAAAGATGTTTGTAAGAGAGAGAGAGAGAGTATGAGTAAACTGAAGAGGAAAAGAAAGATGTTTGTAAGAGAGAGAGAGAGAGAGAGAGAGAGAGAGAGAGAGAGATCCGAGAACGCTAAGCAGAGAAAGAAAAAGGAGTGACAAAGGGGAAGAGAAAGCAAAGGAAAAAAGAAAAGAGAAAGAGTACGGAGACTATAGAATGTGGAGACACAATGCGAGGAGGAAACAGAAAAAATAATAAAAGAAAAATAGGGAAATGGAGGAGAATGATGAAAAGGAAAGAGTGTAAGGAAGAGGAAACAAATACAAAATGAATAGGAAAGAGTAAGGGAAGAAGAAATCAGGAAAAAAAAAAACGAAAATTAAAAGAAAATAGACAACAAAGGAAAGTAGAAAAAGAAAGAAAAAACTAATAGAAAAAGGAAGTAGATAAAGAATGAAAAAATAGAAGAGGGAAGAGTAAGAGAACACCAAAGAGCAAAGGAAAAAAAGAAAATGAAAAGAAAGGAAAATAGGAAATGATGAGAAAGAGGACTAAAGTAAATGACGGGAAATTGGAAGAGGAAAACAGAGAGAAAGAGGAGGTAAATAATGAGAAAGAGGATGAGGAGAAACGAAGAGAATGAGGAATAGAAGAAACGAAGAGAAAGAGGAGGGCGAGAAACGAATAGAATATGAAGAAGAGAATGAGGAAGAAGAGGAGAAACGAAAAGAAACTGGAAGAGAAGAAACTATGACAGAGAGGAAGCGGAGAAACGGAGAGAGAGGAGGAGGTGAAAAGATGAGAAAGGAAGAAATTATCCTACACCAGCTTCGTATCCGCTGAATTTATGCATCTTGGCTACCTGCCTTAGAGCCGGATAAAGAAATGCTTCCAGTATCTATGCTCCTGTCCAGTTGATCTAAATAACACCGATTTTCTTTCATTTCGCTTCTATTCATTCCTACTTTTTTTTTTTTTTTTTTTTTACAAAACTTTCTGTTCCTTCCTTTCACGCCTGCTCTTCCCCAACCCTAAGTAACATGTATTTTCAGTATTTCTCATCCAGTTCTCGTCGTTTCACCTATTATTTTTTTCTAAACATTGTATTCCTCCTTTTCTAGTCTCCTCTTCCCCATCCCTTATCGTTTTCAACCCTCTTATTCTTTTCTCTTTTCCCCATCTAGTTTCCTTCCCTTCTTCTTCATTCTGCCAGTTTTGTTATTCATCTTCTATTTACTCCTTCGTTTCATTCCTTTTCCTTTCTCTCCTTATTTCTCCTCATTCTTAGATGTTATTCTGTCTCCCTTCTCACATTTTCCCCTCAGTCACTTATTTCGTTGCGTTTCATTTCCTATTGCTTCCTTTCCCTTCTTCTTCCTTTTCCTATACATCTTTTTCTTCCTTCTTCCTAAACTTTTCCTCCCCTTCATTTATCTCCACTCCATTAGGGTTATTTCTCTCCTCGCTTTCATTAATCTTTGTCACTCTTTAATTGCCCCTTTCTCCTCCTCTTATTGTCTGTCCTCTTCCTTCTCTCCTTCGTTTCTTCTTGTCTTCTTTCTCTTCGTTTCTCCTCTTCCTCGCTGTCTTCTTTTATTCTCTTTCTCTTTCCCTTCAGTTATCGTCTTCCTCTTTCTCATTATTCCACTTCTTCACCGTTCTCTTCATTTCTCATCTTTCTCATTCTCTTTGTTTTTCCACTTTCCTTTTCAGTTCATTTCTCCGCTTTCTCTTTTTCTTCATTTCTCCTCTTCCTCTTCCTCTTCATTTCTCCTCTTCCTCTTTCTCTTCATTTCTCCTCTTCCTCTTCATTTCTCCTCTTCCTCTTCATTTCTTCTCTTCCTCTTTCTCTTCATTTCTCATTCCTCTCCCCCATCGTTTCTCCTCATCTTCTTTCTCTTCATTTGTCTGAGATATATCCCTCTGTCTATGCCTCTGTGCTAATAACTGTATAATTATATAGATAGTGGCAGGGAAAGAAAGGGATATTGATTTGTGCTCGGATACTGTGAGGGTCAGTTCGACATTTAGGTGTTGGTGGTGCAAGTGTCGCTTTTGGGACGTCGGTTTCGCTAGGGTATCACATTCTCTTCGGAGATAACAAGGTCCAGGGCAGCCTGCTTGTCTCTAAACCCCAGTGCTGGGTCAGGGGACGTGTTATGATCCCTGCCACTGACAAGAGGCAACGATGAGTTGCAGGAGATCTGCAACTGCCTGATGATGGGCTTGTAGGATGTATGAGTAACGATGAGATAAGTCCAGACAGAAAATGTCAGTCCTGCTTGTTGGTGCCCGATGGGCAGTTCTGTAAGGAATCGTGGCTCTGACGTAACCATGAACATGAAGTTGAATGCAGTTCAAAGGTGCTGTGAGGTAAGCAGTGACTTTGAAGTAAATCTAGTTTTAAGATAAACATTGACTCTTAGGTAAGCCTGGTGTGTAAACAAGTCCCTGCCCTAATATTCTGCTGGTTATAATGTCATCCATTTCCTTAAAGTCTCAGGTAAACCTGAGGTGAGCTGCTTTGGACAGACTCAGTTGGAGAATATTTCCTTAGAAATTTTCAGTATTCTTGGCTCCTTTGATCTCCACGAGGCAGGTACGGTTCGTGGCTGCTTTGGTATAAAGTTTGAGAAATACTGGAACATTCATAAGTGGTGTTGTGCAGTAAGGGACTTCCATAAGATTTTTCTTCAGGATGATATAAAGATTCACCTGTCATCTTCTCCTAGCAGTGACGCACAGGTGGTGTGGAATTGGTGAGGGTTAGGGGGGAGGGAGCGAGTAGCACGTCGGGTAAAAGGCGGTAGCCTGCACAACAAACAATGAGGTAACTCTCTCTCTCTCTCTCTCTCTCTCTCTCTCTCTCTCTGGTTGCAACATTTTTTTTTTTTCTTCCCATCACAGAGGATACGAAGGAGAGAAGGAGGATAAAGGATTAAAGAGGGAATGCAAAAGCGAGTGGGAAAGAACAAGAAGAGAAAAAGAAAAGACACAGGGTAAAACGAATAGATAAAAAGGACAAGCGAGAAAGAAGAAAAGATAGCGAAAAACGAAAGCCAGCAAGGGGAGGGAGATGCAGAAGCAAGAACTAGTGAGGAAGAGGAAATGACAGGAGAGTGAGGAGATGGATAGGAGAAAAAACAGGAAGATGTGAGAGGAAGAGACTGACAAGAGGTCATGATTAAGTGTCAGAGGGAACAATGAATGACAGTGCAGTATGATAGTGGCTGGTGGTGGGGAGATGCATGGAGTGTGAATAGTCGGGTGGATGGATGGGTTGGGGAGGATAGAGTATGGATAGTGGGGCGGATGGATAGAGAGAGAGATAGAGAAGGGGGTGGCGGGGGCGGAGACAAGCCCCTCAAAAACTTCCATTCATGCGTTATAATGTACTGTAAGGGCATAAGCTAATGATAACTGACGTGAATATGGTTAATCTCGGCAAATCAGGTATATACTTCGGGGATAACTGAGCTGAGGCAGGAGGAATATTATTCGGGTCCTCGCTCAACCTTCCTCCAGCACCGCTAAACCTGGAAAGACTCCAATGATGTGTGTGTGTGTGTGTGTGTGTGTGTGTGTGTGTGTGTGTGTGTGTGTGTGTGTGTGTGTGTGTGTGTGTGTGTGTGTGTGATGACCGTCACAACAACAAGACACCAACGCAACAGCTATTGGCAGGTCAGGTGAAGCCCCATCAACACCCTCCCAATATTTTGTACACAGGCCTGTCAATTGACAGGATGTCCAGTCACCTAAAAATCGTTTGCTAATTCATGCGTCCCTGTGTGGTAACTACGTAAAAACTTTTGTTAATGTTATACAGTTGTTCAAAGACTGTGCGAATGGTTTTAGTCATGAAAAAAAATAAATGACGTAAAAATGCCAGCTAAAATATTTTATATATATATATATATATATATATATATATATATATATATATATATATATATATATATATATATATATATATATACACAGTATTGACAGTATTTATATAACCTCTCGCTTTTCCTTGGGAGGGGGGAGGGGCGGAGGCACGTTCTTGTCGCAGTTTTCAGGGTGTTATCATATACACTGAAATATATTTATAAATGTGAGTGATAATGGATGATTCAGCGACTGAAATTCATATTCTACTTGCCATAGGGCCAGTCCATCTTACAGGATGATGATTTTTTTTTTTTTTTTAAATGCAGGCAGCTGTTTATTTGCCATATGTGTCTTATGTGATGAAAGTATAAGTTTTCATACATCAGACTTTGAGTAAAAGCTTTTGAATATTTCGAAGTAGCCAAGTGAACCTAAACAAGTAATCTATCATTTCCGGCAGTTACACTAAGTGGGAACCATGTCCATGAGGTTAGTGACATCACAATGGAAAGCACAGTGGATAGACTAATTTATTAACACTTCGGTACTCTGGGAGTAAACAAAGTTATAGCAGTCTGTCACATAAATATACCCCCAGAAAACTCGGTAGTTACTTGATACCGCCATTTTAAGGAAGCGAGAGTATTTTGTTGAAGGAAGATACTGGTCGTCCAAGTGTAGCCGATGAAATTGTTTCCTTAAACTGGCAGTACCAAGGAACTACTGTGTTTACTAAGTATGGCTCTGTTGTATGCAGTTATAAACTTGTTTCAGTTCCAAGTCCCCAACGAGCCATAAATCACTGAACCGCACTACGCAGTACAGACTCTCCTGTGGCGTCATTGTAACTGGCAGTCACATCTGCTACTTGAGTAAAGTTGCCGTAGATGTATGAATAAACTGTGTCTTCTGTGGCAGCTGTGATATTACATATGTACATAGTCTTGTAGGAAACGTTAAATAAATAATAATCTAACGGATACCAGGCGACTATGCAAAATTCAGTTACTTAACTTTGTTGCATAAATATTATAGTACTTTTGTTTAAAACAAAACACGGACAAATGAATAACGCACGACGTTTCATAGGAATTCAATCTACGAATGAAAAACTTACAAAGTTTGGGATCCCCCTGTCTTATTGCTGTTGCCAAAGCAGCTACAGTAGTGACAAATTTGCATTAATCTGTTATGGATCTCTACTAAGCTCGAGAGAGAGAGAGAGAGAGAGAGAGAGAGAGAGTAGTGTAATACGTATAACAGAAATATAATAATTAACCTATAAAACGAGAGGCAATGTAAGAAGATGAATGAACCCCTTCTGTACGAAAGGACCGTTCTGAGAGTGAAGAAAATCGTCTGGCAGAATAATGAATTATTGTGCCTCGTCTTCTTAGTGAAGGGGTCAATAGAGTTTTTATTAACGCTTTCAGTCAGTAAGGATCTTCCTTTGTTTAATAAAATCGTCTGACGGTAGCAAGAAGTTTAGAAAAATCATCATTCCACTCGAGGGGTTGATATGTGGTTGAATTCTTGAACATATTTACGATTGATTCCCCGTCTTAACCAGATTTATGTTTATTTACGTAATTAATTATCTAATTAAATTGTGTATTTATTGATTTAGTTTTGTGCTTATTGGTCTATCTATATAAGATGCAGGGACAACATGGGAATGATGAGTACTGAGCCTTGACATGTCTTCTGTTCCTCCTACAAATACAAGTCTTAGGTACGGAAAAATATATATCATTGGTTATAATTATTTTCTACAAGATGAACAAGGAGAGAGGAGCAAATATATATATATATATATATATATATATATATATATATATATATATATATATATATATATATATATATATATATATACAACCCTTGTTTCTAGTTCTTCCTGCCATGAGTAACGCCGAGGAGAGAAGTAAGGGAGAGAGAAGACAGGAGGAAGGGGAAAAAGAAAGGGAAAGAACATATTGAAAGGATGCGATAATGATGGACAGCAGAGAGGGAGCCTGGTGATGGAAGAGACAAAGACAGACAGGCGGACAGACGTAACGACAAGTAAAAGAGAGAGAGAGAGAGAGAGAGAGAGAGAGTGAGTCGTGACGAGGGGAGGACGAAGAAAGATAATGAAATGGGAACAGTGACCATGAGAAATGAGAGAAAACCTAACTTTCCTATACTTAATCTTATCGTCTCCCTTCTCCTTCCCTACTTCCTTCCCTCCTTACTTCCTCCTTTCCTTTTATTGTGTATATCCTTCCTTTATTTCTACTGTCATTTATTCCTTCTGCATTATTTACTCCTTCATCTTCTTTTCTATTATTCCTTCTCTTTTTAATCCTTTTTTCTGTCGTCTTTCTACCCTTCTTACATTGTATTTTCCATTTTTTCTTATCTTCCTTTTCCTTCTTTCATTCCTTTCGTTGTGCCTTTCCTTCCTTTCTACGTGTCATATATTTCTCCTTCATCTTCATCTTTTGGCCTTTCTTTTATCTCTTTATCTCCCTTAAGTTCCGTTTGCTTTTCTTCCTTCTTTATGATATATCTTTTCCATCATTATGTTTTGCCTCCCTTCCTTCGTTGCTCCTTTATATACTCATTACTTTATGCCATGCCTTGTCGTGTCTCCTTCTTTCCTTCCTTCCTTTACTTTGTTATTCATTCCCACCGTTTCTTCTGTTCTTTTGTTATTTCTTTCCTTTCTTCCTTCATTCCTTTCTTCCCTCCTTTATTTTTACTTCATTCATTCTTTCTTTCTTTCTTTCCTTCCTTTCTTCCCTTGTTGCTTCCTTCCTTCCTTCCTTCTCTCCCTCCCCACTTCCTTCCTTCATTCCTTTTATCCCTCCTTCCTTCCATCTTGTTTTTCTTTCTTTCTTTCTCATACCTTCCATTTTGCTTCCCTTCATTGTTCTACTACTTTGGCTATTCTTTATTCTGTTTTTGTAAATTCCAGTTTTTGTCCCTCATTCTTTTGTTTCCTTCCTCCGTCTTTCGGTTCTGATACCTCTCCTTGCTGGCTTTCTTTCTTCCCTCCTTCCTGCCTCCCTTCCTTCCTTCTTTCCTTCCTTCCCTCCTTCCTTCTTTCCTTCCTTCCTTTTTTCATCCCTGTGTCCATCTCATTCCCTTCTCCCCAATTTCCTTCCCTCCTTTCGATTCTTTGTCACTCATTCTTTCCTTCCTGTTTTTGTTTTCCTCTTCGTCCTTTCTTGTTATCTTTCTTCACACACACATACACACACACACACACACACACACACACACACACACACACACACACACACACACACACACACACACACACACACACACACAACTTTTATTTTATTAAACTGTGGGAGAGGCTCATTGGCATCTGGTGGCACTGTATTACTGTGTCTCGAATGCTGAGGTGGAGCAATAGATTAATACTGGAGTATGATGGCAGTCATGAAGATGTGCCATGTAAAGGATGTACTGCAGTACTGTTGCCTTTTTCTACCACTAAGTTACTTGAAATAAACTGCAAAGAGAAGAAAATCTGGGCCAGGTTAGAGTAAAATGAGTGTAGTTGCATTTTTTCCACCTTAACTTGACCTACTGTTGATTTTCGAAATCTTTGCAGCTTATTTCACGTAGTTCAGTGGAGGGAAAAGACAAGACTACTGGTGCACATCTTTACCTTAACACTTCTTCGTGACTAGCATCATATTCAGTATGAAGAGATGGCAGTTTTGGCTCAAGAAAAAATCAAAAGAGTATAGTCATCGTCCATCCAAGTACTGTAATTCAGTGGCATTCAGTGGACTCGAACCCACTCAAGAGCGTCCCCTAACTATGAAATAATGCTGAACCGACCAAGCCATGAAGCCGCCCCAATCAGTCCCTCCCTCCCTCCCTCCCTCTCTCTCTCTCTCTCTCTCTCTCTCTCTCTCTCTTTGGTGTGTGAGTGTGTGTGTGTGTGTGTGTGTGTGTGTGTGTGTGTAATCATGAGGTGTGTTGTGGCCGTGTGCCATTAATCGTGGGTGACGGTATGAGTGTAATATTTCAAGTGTAGCGGGGGGTATTTATGCGACGGGAACTCTGCCAAGGTCGTGATAGGACTGAACTCTGGACACGAATCTGCCTGTGATGGTATTCAGTGGTCAGGTTATGACTGGATGTGTGCTGGTTATTTTGTTGTATCTCTTAGGCTCTTACGACGCATTCTTAACTGAATAATATAGTTATTTGTTACCAAGAAGAGAATAACGGAGTTGTTCCATCCATGAGAGGGTTAATGGCGAGAGTATTAACACGCTTGCTCCTATGACTCATTCTTACCTGATGAATATCGTCTGACTTTGCTGGAAGAGTGTTATCATGTTCCCGACATGAAAGAGTTGATGTTTTGATGAATATACTCGTATGCATTGCTAATACTAAGGATTGACGTTTTGAACTGAAGGGGTTGAGCATAGCCTTCATTAAACTCCTTAGTGTGAGACATGTCCCATAAGCTTAGTATTGTCTGCTGCTACACCAAAAATAATACAGCAGATCTATCTTATAAATGGTGTTGTCATGGCAATATAAATGATAGATGCTGGAAGATACAGCAATAATGATACAGTTATGGCCGTTATAGGACATTGGTTTTCTGGATGTGGGAATAATTATATAGGATGGGTGTTGGGATGATATTACAGTGTAGCTGTGTATATGCTGGAATGATGGTAATACCGGGGGTGTGAAACGTCTCTGTGCAGTACGAGACGACAGTTGTGGCATTGTGAGATGCTTTGGTTTGAGATATTAATGTGAGGTGTCAAAGTGTGAGGTGTGTTTGTGTGAGGTTTGGTGGTGTAAGGCGTGACTGTGTTTTCCATGTGTGAGATACGGCAGAGTGACATGTGATCGTGTCTTCTACTACGGTAACTAAGTAGCAGTATATGTGTGTGTGTGTGTGTGTGTGTGTGTGTGTGTGTGTGTGTGTGTGTGTGAGAGAGAGAGAGAGAGAGAGAGAGTCGCAGTGAGAGGTGGACGGTGTGCGTTGTGGCAGTATGTGGTATGAGTGTACAGTGCGGCAGTGTGAAATGTGAAAATGTCTCTACTGCAGTGCCTTTCTCCCGCCCTGTATCTGATCTGAAAACCCAAACTCGTGTACGACCGATAGAATACCTCATGTGAGTGCAATTGCGTGCGTGTGACAGCCTGGGTAATGTCATGCAGAGGGGAATGAAGCGAAGAGGTGGTGGTTCACTGGAGGACGCGGCGTGTATATGAAAACAGGCGTAATAGAGGACATCTTAAAGGTGCCTGAAGGCTGGACGGTGCGTGGGTTGTGGTAGTTGGAGGTGTGGTTGTAGTGGAGTAGTTGCTTGGTAGGGGAAAAATGAAGAGGTGGTAAAGAGGTAAAGAAATAAATATATGTAAGAAGGGGTAAACGTTAATATATTAATGAAACTTGCAGGAAAACCGATTGTGTAATAAGACCTCATAGGAAACATAATTGCTAGTTATATACTGAACCCTAAATAAAAACAATTATGTGCTGGTAGGCTTAAAAATAAGACACCTGTGATACTTAATTAGAGCCATGGGAAAATGAATATGTAGTGGTAGGTGAAACAAAGAATCTTAATAAGGAAGGTAAATGGACAAAGGAGTGAGATGTAAACTAAAAGATATTAAATAAGGAGGTTAAAAGAAAAAAACAATATGTAGCGAGACGTAAAGCTGATAAAACATTATGAGAACCAGAGGAAAAACTGAATAAGTGGTGAAAGGGAAAGATATTAAGAAATGTGATTTAAAGGGAAATAAATAATGACTAAAGGAAAATGAATATGTAAAGCAGCGAGAAGCAAAGTAATCGGCATTCTTTTCTAAGTGGTCTTGCTTATTATGAAAGATTACCGGAGTGTAAAGTGAACGATTAAAAAAAAAAAATCTCATGCTTTTGAAGATAATGTTGTCGATTGATTTTAACCCTTCATCATAATTTCTCTCAATCTACACACCATCATGTGGCGTTAGAAAGTATACACTAAAAAGAATGCCCTCGTAGTGAAATGGATAAGTGCCAGTGCAGTCGCCTATACTCATTCATCTCTAACTTGACCTAAAATTTCTTACTTTGATCTTTTTTTTTTTTTTTTTTTTTTTTTCTATCGACCTTCGAGGCCGGAGCCTCTGGTCATTAAGGCAAATATATATATATATATATATATATATATATATATATATATATATATATATATATATATATATATATATATATATATATATATATATATATATTGACATATATACATATATATATGAACATACATATATATATACATACATACATACATACATACACACATCCATGCATATGAACATACACACTTTCATGCACACGTACATATATATATATAATAATTTTTATTATTTTTGTGTAGTTTTATTTTTATTTTTATTTATTTTTTTATATTTTTAACCATATATTACTTATAATCAAAAATACGTAATCTAAAGACCCTAAAACTAACCACCTAACAGACAAATCACTAACCTATACTAAATCCTAAGAGACCAATAACAAGACCTACACTAATGTTAAAAAATCCTCGGCCAAGAGAACACCATCGATTGCAGATATGTAATGCCTTTCTACATTACATACCTGCACTCATCACCTGGTGACTGTCAGTCGAGGCACAGCCTAATATAGGGGACATCAATATATGAAAGGGTACCAGGCGAGTCAGGAACATTTCCATATACGTCAGGTGTCGTCCCTAATTAGAATAACTTAAGCAAGATAGTATAATGTATTTACATAATTTGTACAAAAAGTGAAGAACCTCGGCCAGCAGACCACCATCGACTGCAAGTGCCCAATACCTTCCTATATTGCACACTTGCACTCATCAGCTGGTGACTGTCAGGCGAGGAACTTGGCTTAATGTAGGGGACATCTATATTAGTAATAGGTCGGTGGGAGGAGGAACTATTTAAAATATGTCAACTGTCAACCCTAATCAATATTACAATACATACATATTTACCGTTGATAAAAACCATAACCACACAGTAAAAAAGTCACATCACTCTGATCAGTCCGGTCTCTCTCAAGAAAGCCATCAATTTATCAGTCATAACAATGTCCCCATCACCCAGGATGGTGGAAAGGGTGAAGGGGACGTCTACTGCGCCGCAGTAATTTATAAGTGAAGCACGTTCACGAATAAATCGCCGACAGCGCAGGATGATATGACTGATAGATAACACCGCATTACAGATGTCACAGTGCTGTGGGAAGCGTCTTTCCATATATGGTTTCATTGGGTTAAAATGGTGGCATTGACCCATAACCGTGCCAACACTTTTTCTTCTAGGCGACTGGTACGGTTGGCAGTGTCCCAGTCGCCCAGGTACGGCTTACAAGTTGGAATATTTAGTCTGGTCCACTGACCTTGCCACAGAAGATTTATTGATTTCTTTCCGAGAGAGAGATTCGACCGTAGATCACGAGGAACGTCCCAAGTCTCCTCGAGCTCTACAGCCGACTTTGCAAGTAAGTCAGCCTGCTCATTGCCGTAGATACGACAATGACCAGGTACCCAGATAAGTGTGAATGACTTGTTGCATGAATGCAACTTATTAACGATGCGGCCCTGGATCTCGTGAGAGTCCGTAGTGCAAGATGCAATTGCCTGAAGGGCTGATTTTGAATCTGAAAATATGACAAATGAGTCATGCCTAGAATTGAGAGCATAGTCTATGGCTTTGTCAATAGCAAAAAGTTCTGAAGTAAACACAGATGTATGAGTCGGCAAACGATACCTGAGGGCACATTCAGTCGACCACACACTTGCATCCACACATTCACTCGACTTGGAGCCGTCGGTGTACAATTGATGGGACCCTAAGTGACGAACAATGATGTTACTAAACAAGTGGTGGACCTCCGCCTCCGGCGCCTTGGCATTTGGTGCTGGGAGCCATGTAACATCCACTGTAAAGCCGGGTGGCTCCCAAGGTGCTATATTTTTAAGCACCAACTTGTCACAGTCACTGGGGTCCACACCAAGCTCCTGAGTTAGTAAGTGGAGGCGAGCGGCAAGCGGCCGACGCACCCCCCGCAGAAGGTTACTTTGATCCTAAATGATGAGTTATAGTAATAGATTAACCTGAGAACATGATGGTAATCACAAAATAGTGGTATGGAAAGGATGGAGAGCTGTAGTATTGTCTTATTCTGCTACTGAGCTACGTGAAACAAGCTAGAGAAGGGTGAAAATATGGGCCAAGTTAATGTGAAATAACTATAGTAAAATGTTAGGGTGATTGTTTCTGTGTGGTAATAATTGAAAAAATGGCGTTAATCAAACAGTGATAGTGTGAGCTCTTCTGACGTGGGGCAGAGTGTGGTAGAACTGACTGGGGAATAGCGTACTGACGTAGTTGTGTGGTAATCTGCATAGCTGTAGGTATAGTAGTGATTGTGTGGTATCATCTAACTTGAGGAAGGGTGTGGGGCAATTGGCTGGCAGTAGTGTGCTAAGATGCTATATACGTATAACCGATGTGTCTGCAGTGGGTGCATCTGATTTGAGACAAGGTGTGGTGTAGTGATAAAATAACATATTGAGAGTTGCAGTTTGGCGAATTATAAGTGTTGCTGTAGTCGTGACAATGCGTAGATGAAAGCTAACATTTGGCGTTGCAATTCGTCCACGTTAATCCAAATCATCTCTAGCGATTCTGACAGAAAAGGGGATGCTGTGGCTGTAGTAATATGATAAAAGATATAGTGACTGTAGTTGCAGTATTGGTTATATGGATGGTCCTTGCTGACTTTGAAAAGGGGGCGGTGCTGTGGCAAAGTAGCAGACAGTCCGTAGCAGCGTGGTAAGAATGTTCGTGTATGCACGCAACTGTGGCAGTGAATAGAAAGAAGCTGGTAGTTTACCGACAGGACTTCACTCTGTTAAACAAAGTAGTCTGTAGCGCCTATGATTTGAAGCAGGATACACTTACTGTAGTACTGTGGTGGTGGTTGTTTTGGCGCATGGCTAATGTGAAACGCGACCTTGGTGGATTGTATGTTGTCCTACTGCAGTCAACCATCCCCCTTTTAGGACATAGGGAGAGAATTGAGGGAATGGCTGTGCGGTGAAACCACCCCGCTACATCTGTGTCATCACGTGAAGGCGTCCCTCTCCAACATGAGAGAAATAATGCTTGTAATTGTAGCTTTAGCTCAGGTAGTGAAGGCTTGCCTGACGTGGGGACAGAGTGTGGTGTAGGCGTGGCAGGGGGTGGGTCGAAGATGCCGGTGGAGGTGTCAGGGGGTAGGGGCAAAGAGAGTGTCAGGTGGCGTGGTAGTCACAGTGCCATCACGCCCTGGCATCACGTACTGACACTCACACAACTCTTACTAATGCTACACAGGGGAAGCGGCGACGGCACACAGGTGGAAAGAAAGCACGAGAAGTGGAGGGAATTTGGTGGTGGTGGAAAGAATTAGATAGAAAATACAGAAAAGGGCTCATGAGTAAAATAAGGAGGATTACGTCAGTAGATTAAAAAGGGGGGGGAGTAAGAGATATGAAGGTGGTGAAGCAAAAAATGGAAAGCATGGATGAAAATTGACGGAAAAAGGAGAGAGATAAAGGAGGATACAAAGGGCATGGTAGAACTCTAAATTGAAAAAATAGTAGGAGCGTGTGCAATGTGTAGCTTCACAGTACGTAAACAACAGGAGGGAGAGAAGACAGAAAGCTGAAGAGAGGGGAGAGGGAAGGGAAATTGTTGTAAAGTTAGAATCATCCAGGAAAAACAGAGAGAAATGTTAAAACTTGAAAAATTAATCCCTTTCAAGACCCAGGAAGTCTTAAATTATTTGCTCAAATCTCCTGACGATGTTATTCAGCTTAAGAGAGATTTTTTGGACTGGATGCGGTTAGATACCTCATCCTTCATATAACACTCCAGACGATTTTATTCAACGTATAATAGACCTCTTGTGTTTACGGAAAAAAACATTGACGATGAAGACATCTTCTTATAATTTAGTCTTGCTGTCTCCAGACTATTTTCTTCAACTTAGAGGGAAACTTTGAACTAAAGGGTTCATATATAGCATAGATTGGCCCCCTTCTTTGCTAGAATTCCTTGCAAGCTGAGTAATACCATCTGGTAGTAACAAGAGCGGAATAAAAAAGACTCCACCTTACTCAAGGGATTATTCAAGGTTATTTAATCTACGTTGTTCGAAATATCTCGGCTGTTTTGAAAAAAAGGCACGAAGAAGGAAGTGGAGAATATCTGAACAATAGAAGAGATGAGAGAAGAAAGGGGGATAGGAGAAGAGAGACGAGGAGAAAAAAAAAAGTGAACTCAACACAAAAGAGAGAAGAAGAATATCAGTCATAAGTGGATTTAGTCAAGAGATAAAGAGAAAAGAGGAGAAAAGAAGTAGAGTATGAATAAGAGACAGACAGACAGACAGACGAGACGAGAAGACTAAACAAGAGGAGAGATGAGTAGAGACATCTACAGCGAATATCAGAAACGTACCGCAAAATAATAATAATAATAATAATAATAATAATAATAATAATAACACAGAGAAGGAAAAACTGAAAAACATTTGGTCCAGAAAGGGTCATAGGTATAAACATTAACTAGATGGGTGAGGTGTTGGCCAAAGCTTGCAGGGAGTCAAGGGAAAGTGAAGTTGTGAATGACTGGAGTCCTGGACTGCAAGTTTGGCTTAAGTGGCGAGGCAACGAGGGTAGAATGGGAAGAGTTGGAGAAGTGAGGTAAAAAGGTCAGAAAATGTCAACTTGGCCACATAGAGTCAGGGAGCTGCAATGGCCTCAAAATATTTATAGCCCGTTCAGGACGATCACGACGACTTAATTTTAACTGTTCTTGCTACCTCGAGATTGTATCATTCAGCTTAGCAAAGACCCGTCTGATGAAGAGCTTAATTAAGGCTATTTGTAACCCTTCTTGCTCCTGTGCAGAATATAATGGTCTGGATGTAGCAAGTATATATAATATAAAAAGGCGTCCTCAAGCTGAACAGATTGAGAGCCTCTGTGAATGTTCCTGGGAAGAACATCTTCAGCACGAGGACCTCTTCTTGACGTTGTTCTTGCCACCTCCTGACGATTTGATTAACGGGGAGAGAATTTTCGAGCTGGATGGGATAGGTAAAACCTTCACTAGCTATTTAGCAGGGTGATCCCCTGTGCTGAATGATTTTTTTTTTTTTTTAATCCAAGAGGGATGTGTTTGAACTGAGCAGTTTTTGACGAGAATTATACTGAGCGCTGATGATCAAACGGTTTCTAATATGGTTTCACATTTTGCTTTGGCTGAAGTGATTTTCATTTTGTTATTTGTTTTCCGCAAATATCTAATAGCACGTCACGGCATGTGACTCGCGCCGGAACTATTTGTGCGGCTGTTACACTTTTCATGAGGCATTCAGAACAGTGTAATTGATATCTGTAAGTACTGTACAATATCTCCACACACTTGCATGATTCGACGCTGCCCCAGTTTACACCCCCGATTAGAGGCTGCCCCAATTCACACATCCCGATTTTAGGCTGCCCCAGTTTACATCCTCATTAGAGGCTACCCCAATTTACACATCCCGATTTTAGGTTGGCCCAACTTACACCCCGATCAGAGGCTGTCCAAATTTACACCCTCCCCACAGTACAAATATATATTAATTTTGTTTATCACTATTTCCTCGACACGATGTTATTAATCTTAGTGAAAGATCAGTCTCGTGTTGGGTGGCTCACTGAAGGCTCTGTGTAACCCTTCCAGTTATATAAATCTTCCTCAAGCAAAACAAGATAGTCTGGAGATGGCAAGAATAAAATATAAGACATCATCTGTGTGAAGTGGCAGCCCCATTAATCCAGTGACATATATTCCATTCTTGCCAACCTCAAACGATTTTATTCAGCTTAGGAGAGATTTTAGGAACCGGAGGGGTTAGATGCAGTCTTCATTAACCCCTTCACTACCAGGGTGTTCCCGTACACTGAATATAATATTGGGAAAAGTACAGACAGGGATACAAGTATCTTCCCACTTCTGTTTATAAAAACAAAAGAAAGAAAAGGAAAAAATATACAGTTAAAACCCCATCTCCACTGCATGGTTCAGATGGTTCGATTTTTCCGCTATGTGTTCGTCAACCTTCGGGAAGATATTTGTCCCTGTGTCTCTACGTTATCGAATTTGATGGGGTTAGTCTTTTCACTTCGATGGCATATTTTTATTGCTTTATATTTTCTACCAGATAGTTTACTCCGCAGAAAAAAGATTCCAAGTACTGAAGGAGCTAACGAATGCTGTAACTCACCTCAGAGCTCAAAAATTGTCTGCTGAACTCAATAAAACCGTCTGAAAAAAGGGAGAATACAACCAAAATTTCGCCTCCCGTTGTGCAGGTGTTCATACTATCACCGTGGGATAGCACCCTTATCACCTTCACTTCATAATCTTTGTATTGTTTGTCTCAGTATCACCTGTACTCCCACTTTCCTCACCTGGCTATTATCCCTAAGCTGAGAGACGCCTGGTGTGTTTTTCTGCGCATATACTCGTATGATTCTCTGTATGATGCGTTGGGGAGGAAAGTGACGGACCCTCCCTCTTATCCTTCGCTCCATCACCCACTCCACTTTCCCTTTAATCACTCCCTCTCCCTCTCCCACTCCCATCCATACCTCTTCATCCCCTCTCTCTCTCCACACTCTCAACCCTCCCCTCTTTCTTGCTTTCCTATCTTTTTCTGTGGCAAATAGACATGCCCTAGGTGTTAGATAACCTTAGTGAAATAGTAGGCCAACTTTTCCTAACTACCTGTGCCGCCCTCATCACACTGCCTTTACGCCTCTTTCTCTCCCCTTTTTGGCAACTTGCAGAGAAATATTTTGCTTTTAGCACAAAAGTAGAGTACACAAATAGAAAATCCGGCATCTGCTTGAGGATCGCTTGCACGGTTGTTCTGTCTGCAGCCTCACGAAAACAATCGTCAACATGATAAGCTTATTTGGGGATGTATGACACTTGTTAAAGATTCCATGGTAACCCTTTTAACACTGTTCATGTTAATGGTTCATCCACGCACCAATATCACTGCCAGAGGTGACTGTGGAAGTGGAAACAATGGAGTGAAGGTTTAGTTGGTTCCCGTCATAACAAAATGCACCGAGTGTGAAAGCGCTTTTGTTTCCTTCCCCAAGATGACGCATTGTTTTAGTTTATACTAATTACCCCTGAATAATTATTATCAGTGTGAGACGTCTTATAATGAAGAGGTTAATGACTGCTGTATCAAAACCGATGCGGTTCGATAAGTCCCTCATTAAGCTGAAAGGAAACTGTCCGGTAGAAATAACAATAATGCAGAACACTTCGTCTTAGTAACTAGTAGTTGCAACCCCAGGCTCATCTGAATGTCAACCCGGTGGACTGCAGGGTGAAGTTACCCACTTTATGCAGTGTACTATCCTCCTCTCGGGGAATGGGGAGGGGATTGAGGGGCCATTGTATAACCAGGCAGATGAGCCGTTCTGTTATATCGGTGCCACCGTGAGAAGGCGTCGGAGTAGATGGCAGTAACAAAAATAATACACAAAATACCTTATCGGAGTGAACTGGTTAAGCCTTTCATGTTCGAGACGGAATGATTCTATTCCAGCTGACGCCAGACAATTTATTTCAGCTGACAGTAGGTTAAAGCAGCCTGAGAGTATTCATATTATCATTATCCCATGCATGATCGGGACAACTCAGGTATTCTATCAGAGCTAACTCCAGACGATTTTATTAAGTTGAAAGTGAGTCGCAGGAGCCTGGGTGTCAGCAGCAGCAAATCTCCGGGCACGTGTGACTAGACAAGAAGGAGGAGACCTTGTGGAAAGGAGATGAAACTCTATACTCCTTTTCCTTGTCCCGAGGCTGTGCATGTCCTGCTGCCGCTCACAGTACTAAGAGTCTCGAGATGATGTTATTAACACTCTCTAGCTCCCATGATGACTCTCACCTGAACAAAAACGCCTGGTGGTAGTTAGGGTACAGTACTACAGTTGTCCCTGCCATGAGAGGGTTACTTGTACAAATACTCACAATTCATGTTACTGTCAGCTGAGTACAATTGACTGGCAATCATCTAGTTTACAGTCCAGATTCCTATTTCAGCTTTGGGTACAGACAGGCTGGGGTAAAGAAGACCATATCCAAAGATCTCATGACAAGCTCAGAAATCGAACCTGGTACTTCTTGGTTGGGGGCAAGCGTGTTTTTCCAATACACTGCTGTCGCGCTTTATGAGATAGCTAAGGGCCGTCTTCTGAGTTTTATAGGAGGCTTCGTAGTGCCTCTTCCACAGCGGTTTATTTTGCATATTGCTCTTTAACATTCTGTTTTTTTATATATATCATTTTAATAATCGACATAATCTGCATCAATAACATACACACAGACACATAGGTGTACTGAGCAGAATAGATCGCTTAGGAAATGGTGTTACGAACCAGTTCCACTAAGAATTCTACCCCAATAGTTCAGATATACAGTTGAGGTTAGGAATGATGCTTCATCTTTAAGACGAACAGTTATGACCCTCTTACACATTATTCCAAAAATCTGCTGCGTTCCGAGGATCACATCAATGGGTTTCAGAATTCATTGTTCACTGTCCCGTTTTTATTGTATTGAAGTGGATCGATATTAGTGTCGGCAACAGAACATACTCTTGTCCCCTCACTTCCCCCGCTGAACGCACTCTGTTCATTTCCATTTGTGATATCCCGCTTCATTATTCTTGTTTCAGGCGCTTGAGAGGACATATAATTTAATGTTTCCAACGCACTTTGCACCCGTTGATTCTGTTTCTTATTTCTGGCGGCGCTCACACAAGGCCTTTTGACTCGGTCAAATGCTTTTGAATTATTTCACAACCTTTTTGAGACAACTGAACATAGATTTATACAATGCCTTTTTTTTTTTTTTTTTTTTTTTTTTTTTTGAGGAAACTGAACACGTACATATTTTTCTCTACATTTTTTACTGAATATCAATAGACTAAAATAAAGAGTACAAAGTCTGTCTTTCTGCCTATCGCTAGACACCTTAATCTCGTAAAACTTCAGTGCAGTAAGTGACAAACCTTCGCATGGTTTAATCTTATTATTTGAAGGAAGATGAAACATCCAAGACACATATTAGTTAATCCCATGCATTGATTGGCCAGTTCATAACAACGTTCCTAAGAAGCTGGGAAGATAAATAATGTTTGGGATGAATGCCTATCAACTGCACGAGGGTCAATAAGGCAAACGATCACAATCTTCCCCAAGCATACGATGCAGTGATTGGTTTACATCCAAGTCCCTAATTGCACCGCTGGGCAATCAGGGGAGGATATTTCTCTCTCTCTCTCTCTCTCTCTCTCTCTCTCTCTCTCTCTCTCTCTCTCTCTCTCTCCTGCCTGCTACTGTCCTCCTCTTTGCTTACCCCCTTCGCGTCCACCACCGCCTTAGTGGAATCTCTAGTTCAATTTGAGGTTTGGCCAAATAAGGGTTTCCGAAATTGGCCGAGCGGTGGACTGTCACGAATCAGTTCGCGACATTTCCCTTTTGTGAGAAGCCACGAACTATTAGTGGAAAACTCACTGTGTATCGCTCAGTTAACCGTTTCTCTCTCCATTTCGGAGTATACTTTTCAAAACATTCGTCACCGTTTTCAAAAAGTGACCGATTTAATGCACGTCACTAAGTGCGCTACTGAGCGATACAATTGTTTCTTTATCGTTTGCCTCTGCTTCCCTCAACCGTTAGCCACACCTTGCGTCCTGCCCATACAATGTATATGAATTCAGTCCAGTTGTTGCTGCGACGGAGAGAGGTCCTGTGCGAGCAGTGTGAGGTCAGCTAGTACCCAAACTCCACAGTTCTTCAGTACTTCCATCCTAGTTCAGCTTGGGTGATACGCAGCATTCATCGACTATAGTATTTCCTTTGTGTATTTCCTAGTTTTAAGAGTTTAGTTAAGGTGTTTTTCCTAGGCGTAAGTATTTAGCTATTGCGTGAGTGAGTGAGCGAGTGCGTCTCATTTAATTTGATTTGAATTGTAACGTTAAATTTATTTTGTGATTAATAAATTTAACAGTTCCTTTTTTGAGCTCAATGTAAAGTAAAATCGTGTTTCATTTAATCCAAATTAAGCTTATTTTCCATATAGCTCCTAGCTTGCATAAACGTTTGCTTTCATAACTGGTACTTAGACCAGTCTTGTTGTATTAACGTAAAATCCGTTGTGCCATAGGAGTTAAGCATCAGCAAGGACCTGATTATTGTTATTAGTATTAGTTATTTATTGTCAAGGGTGAAGTAACTTTCTCCAGAGGCTAACAGTACAGTAATTCAGCAATTGTGAGTAATTAGTCTCTGCTGTGTACTGTGGAGAAAGTTTATAAATTCTCGTTCTTGAGAATCTTAGCAAGTCAGCGTAAAGTAATCGTTGCTTGATGTAGCAAGACAATCATTGTCTCTGCTCTTCAATATTATTGAATATTATTATCAAATTAAATAATATTTAACCATTTATTTTAAAATTGCTGTGTTATTATAAAAACCCCGTGACAATTGGCGACCTCATTCCAGGATATTAACTCCTAGCTCTAAAGCTATTCACGAGATAGTGCTCACTCATTCATATTTAGGTATTTATCATTAAAGTTTATAGACACAAGTTTACTGGTATTTACCCTTAATTTAGCAAGTGAATTTGCTTTATTAATCAATAGAGTACTTAACTCGTTTATTCTTGGTAACGCCAGACGATTTTATTCGCTCCTGGGAAGTCGCCGTACCCATTGTGTTTATTATTGACAATAGTCTTCCCAGTCATTTACATTTTTGATTTATTCTTTGCCAGTTAACTGGATAAGACTGGTCACCACTAGCTTGTGTCTGTAGGCTACTCTTTATTTGTGTTTATTGGCATTCGTTTGCGAAGCAGCAATCAGTACTGAGTCGCTAGTTATTTAGATTGAGTTAGCGACATGGCTACTACCATATTTTTACAGGAAGCCAAAGATATGGGCCTTTCGGACCCAACTGAAATCAAAGAATACATACTCTCACGGTTCAATTACGAGCAAGAACGTGAGAAAGATGCTCGTGAAGAGCGTAGAATTCAGCGCGAATACGAGCGAGAACAGCGCGAATACGAGCGAGAACAGCGTGAACACGAGCAAAAACAGCGCGAACTCGACTTAGAACACGTGCGGGAACAACGTGAATATGAACGTGCCGAACGTGAAGCACGCGAGAAACATGAACTTGAAGTGCTGAAGCTCAAGCGAGATTCCTTGGCTTCAGACACATCTGGTGCAGTTGGTTCAAGCTCCACGAGCGCTCTCCCTGCACATGTTATGGCGACCCCACACATCAAGCTTCCCCCATACAAAGATGGCGAGCGAATCGAGCCATACATAGCTCGATTTGAAGACATGGCTCAGCTTTACCAGCTCGATGATGCAGCTAAGCGGCTTCAGTTTCTTAGCCTGTTTGAGGGCCCTGCCCTCGATATTCTCCACAGAATTCGTGGAGACAATCTCACGTATGAAGTGATGAAAGCTGCACTCATTAAGGCGTATGGTCTCACAGTAGACGACGCCAAAGCTCAGTTCATGCGAGCTCGTCTCCAAGACAAGGAGACAGCTGTTCAGTTCCTCGACCGTCTCACTGCTTACCTAGGTGAGTGGATGGAGAAAAATGAAACTCCTTCCACGTGTGAGGGGATAATTGACCTTATGCTGCGTACACAGCTAGAGAGGTCGTGGCCTGCTGAGCTCATAGCACAGCTTAAGATCTGCCAGGTGAAAGATGCCAGCCAAATGGTAGAGAAGGCTGACTCATTCTTTACTGCATACGGGTATCAAGCTCGTAAGCAAAACACCTGGAGCAGAAAAGATACTGCCAAGTCTGGGAAGCCGTCTCAGACTGAACCCCAGCAACAAGGCCATTCTCAGAATAATGGCCAAGGTCCAAAACCGCAGTGGAAGGACCAGGGGCAAAACACTCAGAAACCTGAGTGGAAGAGGTACAACAAGTACCCTAACCAGCAGCAGTATCAGCCACGCAACCGACCGTCGGGACAAACTTTTCCACCACCAGCTCAAAAGAGGCAGGAAGCGAATGCAGCCTTCATTCCTCAGCAGCAGCCTGGTGGTCTCGTCCCTACCAGTGTGGGTACTTCCCCACAGTTCACTAGTCCCACAGTGACAGTGAACCCCCCTTCACAGATGGCCAATGTTCCATCTTCCCAATATAACCCTCAAGGCACAATGTTTGCCACATCAATTCAGCAGCCTCATGAGTGGCTAGCTGCTTCCTCCACAGGCCCTCCCACAGGTGACAGTACCTTCCTTGTACAGCCAGGGTTTGTGGGAGGCATTCCTGTGAAGGTCCTGAGAGACAATGGTTCCTCAGGTTGCTCTGTTAAGCAGAGTTTAGTTCGGCCTGAGCAGTATACAGGTCGACAGATCCATGCAAAGCTTATTGATGGATCAGTGAGATTGTTCCCTGAGGCATGTATCCAGGTGGCATCTCCATTTTATACTGGTACGACACTTGCGGTTGTCATGCCAGAGCCTCTATTTGACTTTATAGTAGGCAATATTAATGGAGTCAAGGATAGTTGCTCCGATGACGCTACTCAGACTTCGGCTGCTGCGGTAACACGAGCCATGACTGAGGCTCCAGACTGTGTCACCCCAGTGATCATTGAATCGCCGCAAGATCTGATGTGTAGTCAACTTGTTGTGCAAGAACAACATTCTGACCCGACACTTGCTACCGTGCGGAACAAACAAAAGGGTCGAGTGATTAAGTATTCACGGGGAGGTCGAGCCAAGTTCCTTCGCAAACAAGGACGGCTCTACCGCGAGTCACGAACACCCGAGGGTGAGGTTCGACTGCAGTTTGTCGTTCCCGCCAAGTACCGCCTAGCAGTGTTACAATGGGGTCATTGTTCAGCCTCAGGAGGTCACATGGGCAAAAGGAAGACCCAGGGCCATATCCGAGCTGACTTTTTCTGGCCAGGGATGGGACGAGACATAGATAGTTTTGTCCGTTCCCGCAGTGTGTGTCAAAGTAACACCACTAATCAGGGACATGTCCTTCCTGTGCCATTTGAAACCACACCTGTAATCTTCGAGTCAGTTGAGAGACAGGGTAGTGGTAATGTGGGTGTAGACCTGATGTCTCACCTACTAGCTGCTTACTAACTAGCAACTATTGTATATTGGGTTCCGTAAGATAGGCATCCTAAGCGATTTGAGTAATCCAAGGACCAGCCTGGTTCCCAGTTAAAAGTGTAGACCAGACGTCTCACTCGTTGGCCCTACAGGACACAGTATATCCAGGGCTTGTACATACATGTATACCATAAGTTAAGGGGAAGTTTGAGAACCTTGCAGAGACAGTCCGAGGCTGTGTATGAATTACCTTGTGGAATGTCTCGAGCTGTGGGCCTCTCTGAGGATTCCCGGAGAATGCACATTACCCACATGAGTGTTCACACCCACGGTGGGTGTTAAAACGTGACCTGCCCGAGATTGCGTAGCGATTTTCAGCTTCCTGTATTACTCGTAAGTGTAGAGTTAGGTTAACCAGTAAACCGCCCGTTCTAAGCAATTTGTGAATTCAAGAACTGGCACGTTTCCTGGTTAATAATGTTAGGTTAACTAGTAAACTGCCCGTTCTAAGAGATTTGAGTAATTCAAGAATTGGCACATTTCCTAGTTAATAAGCGTTAACAAGTAAGCTATAAGGGTTCTAAGCAATTTGTGAATTCAAGAATTACGTTTCCTGGTTAATAATGACATAAGTACTGATTGCTAGGCAGAGAGAGAGAGAGAGAGACAGAAATAACAGTTTTGATGCTCCACCTTAATTCCTTTCGCAGGTGTAGCTGGTGGGTGCAGCATTGCCGTGCAGATCAGCTGGCCGTTCCTGTTGCATGCTGCCGCCTTTCTCTTCTGCCTCGTCATCATTATTTTACTATAAATTTGTATTACTGTGTCATTTTACACGTAGGTACAGTTACACTACAACTGTCACACCTACACCGTGTATTACATACACTACACTACATAACAATTAGTTGTTAATGTAAATGTAGCGAACTTTCGCTCAGTTTGACCTGAGTACAGGATTTTCACAGTCGTCACGGAGTTTTTCCCTCAAGCTTGTTTCTATTAACGTAAATACGAGGTTTTTTCGCTCACTGGCGACTGCGACTTTCTCCTGTAGCAGGATAGCACACACACCACAGTGTGAATCTTGTGCGAATGACTTAGGATGTGTACATATATATATATATATCCACAAATTTTTTCCCATAAGGAAAAAATTTAACTTTCTAAGGGCGTAATGTCACGAATCAGTTCGCGACATTTCCCTTTTGTGAGAAGCCACGAACTATTAGTGGAAAACTCACTGTGTATCGCTCAGTTAACCGTTTCTCTCTCCATTTCGGAGTATACTTTTCAAAACATTCGTCACCGTTTTCAAAAAGTGACCGATTTAATGCACGTCACTAAGTGCGCTACTGAGCGATACAATTGTTTCTTTATCGTTTGCCTCTGCTTCCCTCAACCGTTAGCCACACCTTGCGTCCTGCCCATACAATGTATATGAATTCAGTCCAGTTGTTGCTGCGACGGAGAGAGGTCCTGTGCGAGCAGTGTGAGGTCAGCTAGTACCCAAACTCCACAGTTCTTCAGTACTTCCATCCTAGTTCAGCTTGGGTGATACGCAGCATTCATCGACTATAGTATTTCCTTTGTGTATTTCCTAGTTTTAAGAGTTTAGTTAAGGTGTTTTTCCTAGGCGTAAGTATTTAGCTATTGCGTGAGTGAGTGAGCGAGTGCGTCTCATTTAATTTGATTTGAATTGTAACGTTAAATTTATTTTGTGATTAATAAATTTAACAGTTCCTTTTTTGAGCTCAATGTAAAGTAAAATCGTGTTTCATTTAATCCAAATTAAGCTTATTTTCCATATAGCTCCTAGCTTGCATAAACGTTTGCTTTCATAACTGGTACTTAGACCAGTCTTGTTGTATTAACGTAAAATCCGTTGTGCCATAGGAGTTAAGCATCAGCAAGGACCTGATTATTGTTATTAGTATTAGTTATTTATTGTCAAGGGTGAAGTAACTTTCTCCAGAGGCTAACAGTACAGTAATTCAGCAATTGTGAGTAATTAGTCTCTGCTGTGTACTGTGGAGAAAGTTTATAAATTCTCGTTCTTGAGAATCTTAGCAAGTCAGCGTAAAGTAATCGTTGCTTGATGTAGCAAGACAATCATTGTCTCTGCTCTTCAATATTATTGAATATTATTATCAAATTAAATAATATTTAACCATTTATTTTAAAATTGCTGTGTTATTATAAAAACCCCGTGACAATTGGCGACCTCATTCCAGGATATTAACTCCTAGCTCTAAAGCTATTCACGAGATAGTGCTCACTCATTCATATTTAGGTATTTATCATTAAAGTTTATAGACACAAGTTTACTGGTATTTACCCTTAATTTAGCAAGTGAATTTTGCTTTATTAATCAATAGAGTACTTAACTCGTTTATTCTTGGTAACGCCAGACGATTTTATTCGCTCCTGGGAAGTCGCCGTACCCATTGTGTTTATTATTGACAATAGTCTTCCCAGTCATTTACATTTTTGATTTATTCTTTGCCAGTTAACTGGATAAGACTGGTCACCACTAGCTTGTGTCTGTACTCTTTATTTGTGTTTATTGGCATTCGTTTGCGAAGCAGCAATCAGTACTGAGTCGCTAGTTATTTAGATTGAGTTAGCGACATGGCTACTACCATATTTTTACAGGAAGCCAAAGATATGGGCCTTTCGGACCCAACTGAAATCAAAGAATACATACTCTCACGGTTCAATTACGAGCAAGAACGTGAGAAAGATGCTCGTGAAGAGCGTAGAATTCAGCGCGAATACGAGCGAGAACAGCGCGAATACGAGCGAGAACAGCGTGAACACGAGCAAAAACAGCGCGAACTCGACTTAGAACACGTGCGGGAACAACGTGAATATGAACGTGCCGAACGTGAAGCACGCGAGAAACATGAACTTGAAGTGCTGAAGCTCAAGCGAGATTCCTTGGCTTCAGACACATCTGGTGCAGTTGGTTCAAGCTCCACGAGCGCTCTCCCTGCACATGTTATGGCGACCCCACACATCAAGCTTCCCCCATACAAAGATGGCGAGCGAATCGAGCCATACATAGCTCGATTTGAAGACATGGCTCAGCTTTACCAGCTCGATGATGCAGCTAAGCGGCTTCAGTTTCTTAGCCTGTTTGAGGGCCCTGCCCTCGATATTCTCCACAGAATTCGTGGAGACAATCTCACGTATGAAGTGATGAAAGCTGCACTCATTAAGGCGTATGGTCTCACAGTAGACGACGCCAAAGCTCAGTTCATGCGAGCTCGTCTCCAAGACAAGGAGACAGCTGTTCAGTTCCTCGACCGTCTCACTGCTTACCTAGGTGAGTGGATGGAGAAAAATGAAACTCCTTCCACGTGTGAGGGGATAATTGACCTTATGCTGCGTACACAGCTAGAGAAGTCGTGGCCTGCTGAGCTCATAGCACAGCTTAAGATCTGCCAGGTGAAAGATGCCAGCCAAATGGTAGAGAAGGCTGACTCATTCTTTACTGCATACGGGTATCAAGCTCGTAAGCAAAACACCTGGAGCAGAAAAGATACTGCCAAGTCTGGGAAGCCGTCTCAGACTGAACCCCAGCAACAAGGCCATTCTCAGAATAATGGCCAAGGTCCAAAACCGCAGTGGAAGGACCAGGGGCAAAACACTCAGAAACCTGAGTGGAAGAGGTACAACAAGTACCCTAACCAGCAGCAGTATCAGCCACGCAACCGACCGTCGGGACAAACTTTTCCACCACCAGCTCAAAAGAGGCAGGAAGCGAATGCAGCCTTCATTCCTCAGCAGCAGCCTGGTGGTCACGTCCCTACCAGTGTGGGTACTTCCCCACAGTTCACTAGTCCCACAGTGACAGTGAACCCCCCTTCACAGATGGCCAATGTTCCATCTTCCCAATATAACCCTCAAGGCACAATGTTTGCCACATCAATTCAGCAGCCTCATGAGTGGCTAGCTGCTTCCTCCACAGGCCCTCCCACAGGTGACAGTACCTTCCTTGTACAGCCAGGGTTTGTGGGAGGCATTCCTGTGAAGGTCCTGAGAGACAATGGTTCCTCAGGTTGCTCTGTTAAGCAGAGTTTAGTTCGGCCTGAGCAGTATACAGGTCGACAGATCCATGCAAAGCTTATTGATGGATCAGTGAGATTGTTCCCTGAGGCATGTATCCAGGTGGCATCTCCATTTTATACTGGTACGACACTTGCGGTTGTCATGCCAGAGCCTCTATTTGACTTTATAGTAGGCAATATTAATGGAGTCAAGGATAGTTGCTCCGATGACGCTACTCAGACTTCGGCTGCTGCGGTAACACGAGCCATGACTGAGGCTCCAGACTGTGTCACCCCAGTGATCATTGAATCGCCGCAAGATCTGATGTGTAGTCAACTTGTTGTGCAAGAACAACATTCTGACCCGACACTTGCTACCGTGCGGAACAAACAAAAGGGTCGAGTGATTAAGTATTCACGGGGAGGTCGAGCCAAGTTCCTTCGCAAACAAGGACGGCTCTACCGCGAGTCACGAACACCCGAGGGTGAGGTTCGACTGCAGTTTGTCGTTCCCGCCAAGTACCGCCTAGCAGTGTTACAATGGGGTCATTGTTCAGCCTCAGGAGGTCACATGGGCAAAAGGAAGACCCAGGGCCATATCCGAGCTGACTTTTTCTGGCCAGGGATGGGACGAGACATAGATAGTTTTGTCCGTTCCTGCAGTGTGTGTCAAAGTAACACCACTAATCAGGGACATGTCCTTCCTGTGCCATTTGAAACCACACCTGTAATCTTTCGAGTCAGTTGAGAGACAGGGTAGTGGTAATGTGGGTGTAGACCTGATGTCTCACCTACTAGCTGCTTACTAACTAGCAACTATTGTATATTGGGTTCCGTAAGATAGGCATCCTAAGCGATTTGAGTAATCCAAGGACCAGCCTGGTTCCCAGTTAAAAGTGTAGACCAGACGTCTCACTCGTTGGCCCTACAGGACACAGTATATCCAGGGCTTGTACATACATGTATACCATAAGTTAAGGGGGAAGTTTGAGAACCTTGCAGAGACAGTCCGAGGCTGTGTATGAATTACCTTGTGGAATGTCTCGAGCTGTGGGCCTCTCTGAGGATTCCCGGAGAATGCACATTACCCACATGAGTGTTCACACCCACGGTGGGTGTTAAAACGTGACCTGCCCGAGATTGCGTAGCGATTTTCAGCTTCCTGTATTACTCGTAAGTGTAGAGTTAGGTTAACCAGTAAACCGCCCGTTCTAAGCAATTTGTGAATTCAAGAACTGGCACGTTTCCTGGTTAATAATGTTAGGTTAACTAGTAAACTGCCCGTTCTAAGAGATTTGAGTAATTCAAGAATTGGCACATTTCTTAGTTAATAAGCGTTAACCAGTAAGCTATAAGGGTTCTAAGCAATTTGTGAATTCAAGAATTACGTTTCCTGGTTAATAATGACATAAGTACTGATTGCTAGGCAGAGAGAGAGAGAGAGAGAGACAGAAATAACAGTTTTGATGCTCCACCTTAATTCCTTTCGCAGGTGTAGCTGGTGGGTGCAGCATTGCCGTGCAGATCAGCTGGCCGTTCCTGTTGCATGCTGCCGCCCTTCTCTTCTGCCTCGTCATCATTATTTTACTATAAATTTGTATTACTGTGTCATTTTACACGTAGGTACAGTTACACTACAACTGTCACACCTACACCGTGTATTACATACACTACACTACATAACAATTAGTTGTTAATGTAAATGTAGCGAACTTTCGCTCAGTTTGACCTGAGTACAGGATTTTCACAGTCGTCACGGAGTTTTTCCCTCAAGCTTGTTTCTATTAACGTAAATACGAGGTTTTTTCGCTCACTGGCGACTGCGACTTTCTCCTGTAGCAGGATAGCACACACACCACAGAGTGAATCTTGTGCGAATGACTTAGGATGTGTACATATATATATATATCCACAAATTTTTTCCCATAAGGAAAAAATTTAACTTTCTAAGGGCGTAATGTCACGAATCAGTTCGCGACATTTCCCTTTTGTGAGAAGCCACGAACTATTAGTGGAAAACTCACTGTGTATCGCTCAGTTAACCGTTTCTCTCTCCATTTCGGAGTATACTTTTCAAAACATTCGTCACCGTTTTCAAAAAGTGACCGATTTAATGCACGTCACTAAGTGCGCTACTGAAGCGATACAATTGTTTCTTTATCGTTTGCCTCTGCTTCCCTCAACCGTTAGCCACACCTTGCGTCCTGCCCATACAATGTATATGAATTCAGTCCAGTTGTTGCTGCGACGGAGAGAGGTCCTGTGCGAGCAGTGTGAGGTCAGCTAGTACCCAAACTCCACAGTTCTTCAGTACTTCCATCCTAGTTCAGCTTGGGTGATACGCAGCATTCATCGACTATAGTATTTCCTTTGTGTATTTCCTAGTTTTAAGAGTTTAGTTAAGGTGTTTTTCCTAGGCGTAAGTATTTAGCTATTGCGTGAGTGAGTGAGCGAAGTGCGTCTCATTTAATTTGATTTGAATTGTAACGTTAAATTTATTTTGTGATTAATAAATTTAACAGTTCCTTTTTTGAGCTCAATGTAAAGTAAAATCGTGTTTCATTTAATCCAAATTAAGCTTATTTTCCATATAGCTCCTAGCTTGCATAAACGTTTGCTTTCATAACTGGTACTTAGACCAGTCTTGTTGTATTAACGTAAAATCCGTTGTGCCATAGGAGTTAAGCATCAGCAAGGACCTGATTATTGTTATTAGTATTAGTTATTTATTGTCAAGGGTGAAGTAACTTTCTCCAGAGGCTAACAGTACAGTAATTCAGCAATTGTGAGTAATTAGTCTCTGCTGTGTACTGTGGAGAAAGTTTATAAATTCTCGTTCTTGAGAATCTTAGCAAGTCAGCGTAAAGTAATCGTTGCTTGATGTAGCAAGACAATCATTGTCTCTGCTCTTCAATATTATTGAATATTATTATCAAATTAAATAATATTTAACCATTTATTTTAAAATTGCTGTGTTATTATAAAAACCCCGTGACAATTGGCGACCTCATTCCAGGATATTAACTCCTAGCTCTAAAGCTATTCACGAGATAGTGCTCACTCATTCATATTTAGGTATTTATCATTAAAGTTTATAGACACAAGTTTACTGGTATTTACCCTTAATTTAGCAAGTGAATTTTGCTTTATTAATCAATAGAGTACTTAACTCGTTTATTCTTGGTAACGCCAGACGATTTTATTCGCTCCTGGGAAGTCGCCGTACCCATTGTGTTTATTATTGACAATAGTCTTCCCAGTCATTTACATTTTTGATTTATTCTTTGCCAGTTAACTGGATAAGACTGGTCACCACTAGCTTGTGTCTGTACTCTTTATTTGTGTTTATTGGCATTCGTTTGCGAAGCAGCAATCAGTACTGAGTCGCTAGTTATTTAGATTGAGTTAGCGACATGGCTACTACCATATTTTTACAGGAAGCCAAAGATATGGGCCTTTCGGACCCAACTGAAATCAAAGAATACATACTCTCACGGTTCAATTACGAGCAAGAACGTGAGAAAGATGCTCGTGAAGAGCGTAGAATTCAGCGCGAATACGAGCGAGAACAGCGCGAATACGAGCGAGAACAGCGTGAACACGAGCAAAAACAGCGCGAACTCGACTTAGAACACGTGCGGGAACAACGTGAATATGAACGTGCCGAACGTGAAGCACGCGAGAAACATGAACTTGAAGTGCTGAAGCTCAAGCGAGATTCCTTGGCTTCAGACACATCTGGTGCAGTTGGTTCAAGCTCCACGAGCGCTCTCCCTGCACATGTTATGGCGACCCCACACATCAAGCTTCCCCCATACAAAGATGGCGAGCGAATCGAGCCATACATAGCTCGATTTGAAGACATGGCTCAGCTTTACCAGCTCGATGATGCAGCTAAGCGGCTTCAGTTTCTTAGCCTGTTTGAGGGCCCTGCCCTCGATATTCTCCACAGAATTCGTGGAGACAATCTCACGTATGAAGTGATGAAAGCTGCACTCATTAAGGCGTATGGTCTCACAGTAGACGACGCCAAAGCTCAGTTCATGCGAGCTCGTCTCCAAGACAAGGAGACAGCTGTTCAGTTCCTCGACCGTCTCACTGCTTACCTAGGTGAGTGGATGGAGAAAAATGAAACTCCTTCCACGTGTGAGGGGATAATTGACCTTATGCTGCGTACACAGCTAGAGAGGTCGTGGCCTGCTGAGCTCATAGCACAGCTTAAGATCTGCCAGGTGAAAGATGCCAGCCAAATGGTAGAGAAGGCTGACTCATTCTTTACTGCATACGGGTATCAAGCTCGTAAGCAAAACACCTGGAGCAGAAAAGATACTGCCAAGTCTGGGAAGCCGTCTCAGACTGAACCCCAGCAACAAGGCCATTCTCAGAATAATGGCCAAGGTCCAAAACCGCAGTGGAAGGACCAGGGGCAAAACACTCAGAAACCTGAGTGGAAGAGGTACAACAAGTACCCTAACCAGCAGCAGTATCAGCCACGCAACCGACCGTCGGGACAAACTTTTCCACCACCAGCTCAAAAGAGGCAGGAAGCGAATGCAGCCTTCATTCCTCAGCAGCAGCCTGGTGGTCACGTCCCTACCAGTGTGGGTACTTCCCCACAGTTCACTAGTCCCACAGTGACAGTGAACCCCCTTCACAGATGGCCAATGTTCCATCTTCCCAATATAACCCTCAAGGCACAATGTTTGCCACATCAATTCAGCAGCCTCATGAGTGGCTAGCTGCTTCCTCCACAGGCCCTCCCACAGGTGACAGTACCTTCCTTGTACAGCCAGGGTTTGTGGGAGGCATTCCTGTGAAGGTCCTGAGAGACAATGGTTCCTCAGGTTGCTCTGTTAAGCAGAGTTTAGTTCGGCCTGAGCAGTATACAGGTCGACAGATCCATGCAAAGCTTATTGATGGATCAGTGAGATTGTTCCCTGAGGCATGTATCCAGGTGGCATCTCCATTTTATACTGGTACGACACTTGCGGTTGTCATGCCAGAGCCTCTATTTGACTTTATAGTAGGCAATATTAATGGAGTCAAGGATAGTTGCTCCGATGACGCTACTCAGACTTCGGCTGCTGCGGTAACACGAGCCATGACTGAGGCTCCAGACTGTGTCACCCCAGTGATCATTGAATCGCCGCAAGATCTGATGTGTAGTCAACTTGTTGTGCAAGAACAACATTCTGACCCGACACTTGCTACCGTGCGGAACAAACAAAAGGGTCGAGTGATTAAGTATTCACGGGGAGGTCGAGCCAAGTTCCTTCGCAAACAAGGACGGCTCTACCGCGAGTCACGAACACCCGAGGGTGAGGTTCGACTGCAGTTTGTCGTTCCCGCCAAGTACCGCCTAGCAGTGTTACAATGGGGTCATTGTTCAGCCTCAGGAGGTCACATGGGCAAAAGGAAGACCCAG
>NC_137033.1:47963667-48078706 GCF_032717465.1 Coenobita brevimanus
AGATAAAGGTAGAGGAGTGGCTGCTTAAAGTGGTAATAGCAACATACGAGTGTGCTTCCACCCTGGTGAGAATGAAAGGAGGTTTTAGGGATGAATACTGACGTGCATCAAAGGTCAGTTTTCAGCCACTTATTGTTTATCACGGGGCTTGAAGCTGTCTCCCGTGACTTCGGAACTGGATTCCCATGGGAGGTGTTGAATGCTGATGTCTTGGTGTTGACTGCGGATAGTGAGAAGGTGGCGGAAGAAAGATTTAGGAAGTGAAGAGGTGTTGTGGAGTATAAGAGTCTGAGGGTAAACGTAGATAAAACAGAAGTGATGATACGTAGAACTGGTGACGACACTGTCAAAGCAGAGCGAGTGTGACCATGTGCAGTTTGCCACAAGATTGTGCGAAGATAAGTGCGGTGCTTCTGATAAGTGGGTGTATAAGAGGTGTAGCGCTATCAGAGGTAGACTGCGAAATGCTGAATTAGTGTGTGCTATATGTAGGGAAGAGCATTCAGGAACAGTGAGACGGGAAAGGATTGACCTTGCTGGAGTCTTTTGAGTGTGTGGAGGAGTTATGTTATTTGGAGGACATTACGTGTGCTGGAGGTGGGGCTGGAGGTGAGACTCTTTGGCTAGGGTACGGAGTGGTTGGAAAAAGTTCGAGGAGCTGTTGGCTCTCCTGACATTGTGAGGTCTCTCTCTCTGTATTAAGGGGTTCTTGTATGCAGCATGTTAGGAGTGTAATGTTGTACGGCACTGAGATTTGGGCAGTAAAGAAGAGGATATTCGTAGGCTCAAACGGACAGAAAAGATAATGAATAGATGGATGTGCAATGTGTCCTTGAATGACAGGCCTTAGGGGGTTTGGGCTGGGAATGAAAAGTTGAGAGGGAAACTGAATTTGAACGTATTAGTGTTGTGATAAAAAGAGAGACGGAGATGGTTTGGGTATGTTTAGAGGGTAAAGGATGACAATTAAGTGTAGAGGGTGTGAAGTGCGAACGTTGAGAGTAGCGTTGCAAGAGGCAGACCGAAAAAGACCTGGCACGAGGTCGTACAGTACAATGTGACTTCAGGGATGGGAGAATGAACAGAGAGGCTGCCAAAGATCGACCAGCGCGGGGAGCCATCATTAGGAGACCAAGGCAGACGCATCCAAACATGTTGGAGTTTTTTAAACGAAAGAAGGAATGACACCCTTTTGCATAAGCTCCCCCTCATCCCTCTCATATTAGCCCCCTTACTTTCATGATAACCTCCACTCCCGCTCATGTAAGCTCTTTCCTGTCATATAAGCCCTCTACCTTTCATATGACACATATCATTTGTGCAAACCTCCCTCCATTCATATAAGCTCCTTCCATTCCATATTGGCCCCTTCCGCATCATATAAGCCCCTCCCTTTCATATAAGCCCCTATTTCATATAAGTCCCCTTTCATATAAACTCTTTCCTTTCATATGGGTCCCCCTTTCATATCGACCTGTTACCTTTCGTATAAACCCCTCCTTTTTATCTAAACCCTTCCCATCATATAAGCCCCTCCATTTTATAGAAACCCATCCCTTCATGTAAGTCTCTTCCATTCATATAAACCCATTCCCTATGATAAAAATCCCTCTTTCTCTTATATACTATAAGTACCTTTCCATTTTATATGAAACCTCCTCCCTTCGATATTGGCCCCACTACCCCCCTTTTTCATATAACAACATTAATTTCAAAATGGGTTTTTCCCTTTCATATAAACCCCACCTTCATCCGTTCATACAATTCCCTCCCAACCCATCCTTCATTTCATAGTGGTAGAGAAATATATTTCGGATAGTTGAGGATGGTATTCCTCGAAAATTACAGTATTATTTTGTAGTAGGTAAGAGCGTTCACCATCCACTCACTCGATGTAGTGCTGCTGTTGGGTGTCTGCCCTTTCCTCTCCTCCATCCTTCTTTCCTTCTATTCTGTCTTTCTTTCCTTCATTCTTTCCTTGTCCTTCTGCCTACGGGTGACATTACACTCCCTCTTCTGTCTTTCTTTTCTTTATTCTTTCCTCTTCCTTCTGCCTGTGGGTGACTCTACACTGAGAGACAAGCCAAATGGTTTCCTGTACACCAGGAAACAATTTACTACACTGGGTGGTAACCATATAACCAAATTTTGGCGTCTGGTGGTTTAGTGGGTACTTATTGTGCTCCAATCGAATTGAGCCGGTGAAGGTTTATATCCAAGGGATGGTTGGGGTTGACTGCTCATGCAATGCCAGTCGGAGATGAGTGAGGCTGGTCAATTTCATCTTAAATGTCGGGACCAATGCCTAACCCCGGGCTCCTACTCTCCTCATAGGGCACTGTAGGATTGGATGATGGATGGATGGATGAATATTACACACTCAGCCTCTATATTACCTCCATTATATCTCTGCAGCATCATTAATCTGTTTTATATATTATTTATGCTGTGGCCAGAGAATTTTTTTTGGAATCAGGAGAAACTTTTTGAACTTTTTTTTTTCCATGTTATCCTTGCTTTTGCCCTAGACGACTATATTACGCCAAGGAGAGACTTTATGTAATGTAGGAATCAGTCTTTCTTAACTTTTATTATTTTTAGGGCCTTTTCCTTGTTTGAATTAATCGTCAATGAGTATCAAGAATAAAATAAAAATTACCGGTACGTTCTCGGCCTCACAGGGGTTTATGGGGCACTGTACTTCACACCGACTACCTTCACTTAATCTCATCTTACACTCATGGTCGACACGACTCTGATATTCAAATAATTTTAGTAAGCAAGAGAGATAGAGACTCAGAGGAGTCTTTAATACTGTCACAAGTAACTCTCTCATGATCGGGAAAACTCCAGTACTCTGTTTTGGCTGACAACAGGCAAGTTTACATAACTGATTGTCAGTCACAGGGAGTTAAAAAGACACCCATTTTTTCTGCAACAGTGGTGTAACCAAAGGATGGAAGTCTTTTGAGAGCGTCACTCTCGAAGAAAATCGTACAAAAAATCCAGTTCGCTCACTTTGAGATGCGTGAACATTGAACATATATTAAGCTGAAAAGATCTGAGGTCGTGGATCGAGTCAAAAAGCGGAAAGAATATAACTGATCCAGAGATGACCAGAAGTGCACGTGTAGGACTAAGTATATCGGGTAATTTTTGCTCTAGTCATGGATAGACGGGTGTTGCATGCCCTCCCTAATGGAAGAACGCGCAGTCAGAGAGTTCAGGAAAACAGTAATTGGTATAATAGCGTTGGTAATGATAGAGTGATAAAACACTGCGACGAAAACAAAGATACCAAAGGGAATCTGTATTCAGAGATGCAGTAATTAGGCGAAATGTCTTTTGACTCCATCCATATAAAATAAAGAGCTGTGCTCCACAGTGTGATGAAAGAAACTCATGCAGGGTCAGCAGCCAAACAGGATTAAATAACGCAAGAAATCAGTTCAGCATGAACTGAGAGAGAGAGAGAGAGAGACTGTGATATATATATATATATATCCTTGCCAGCATCTCTTCTAAAAAAATAATCACTCAGACCTAATCTAATGCCCTTAAGCCAGTCACCTCTAACCCTGCGTTAATTGTAGAAATCTGACTTAAGCTCACTCAGCTTCATTAAAGCAATATGAGAGAGAGTCCGAGGGGATTAATACTCATTATGCATATTTCCTGGGGGAGAGAGGAGGCAAGGAGGTGGGTGGGAGGTAACAGAATATGGGGTATGGGAGGGGGTGAGGTGGAGAGAATGGGGAGGGGGGGTAAGATAAGAAGGGAGAGGGAGGGAGTGAAGTCAAAGTGAGGGTTTGAGGTGCTGGAAAAGATGAAGAAAGGGATGAAGGACATGTGGGGGGGGGGATAAGAGAAAAAGAAATAGGAAGATGAAGGGATGGGAGAGTTACTAGGAAAAAAAAGGGAAGGAGTACTGATGGTTGGGGTGGCTGTGATATGAGGTGAGGTGAAAGGGAGGTTTGAAGGGTTGAGAGATGTAAAGGGAGGAATGGAGGAGATGGAATTAAATAGAGATTGTTGAATAAAATTGTCTGAAGATCACAAGAACACATTATCAAAGACGTTCGCAGGCTGAAGTGGTTTAGTGAACTGGGGAAGCAGGGGACGGTACTGGGGAGATGGGTAGGCGGTGGTGGGAGGTAAGGGAGGGAGATGGCAGGGATGAAAAGGATGAAGAGAGGAAGGAAACGGGGATGGTTTATACCCCTTTAGGCAGAGGACGTTCACACTCTCTCTCTCTCACTCTCTCTCTCTCTCTCTCTCTCTCTCTCTCTCTCTCTCTCTCTCTCTCTCTCTCTCTCTCTCACACACACACACACACACACACACACACACACACACACACACACACACACACACACACACACACACACAAGACCTACCTCTCAAATGAAGCACTCGAATTTCAGGCATAATCTTGCGCCTTTTTAAAACAATTCTCCTCGCTGATTGAATTAATAACCATCATCTCCTTTCATTTTCCATTCCACTAAATGCTACGATTACTTCCCTTAGACTTTTTTTTTAACCTTCTTGTCACCATTAGACGACTGAATTAAGATGGGCAGAGACTTTTATCCGAAGAACTGGAAGTAATCTTAACGAACTACTTCATTAACAGAAGGATACTGCCAAGTAGCAATAAAATCTCAAGGTAACAGCAAGGTTAAATAAAAAAAAAAGTCATCATACTAATTGGGTTACAACATAAATAAAATTGATAGATATACCCGTAGATAGATAGCAATTGATAGATATAGACATACTGACAGACAGACACAGACAGATAAATATAAAAAGACAGATACAGATAGATAAGACAGATACTAAACGTGGGTAGATAAAGATATACAGATAGATAGATAAGGACATAGATATAGATGCAGTTATACATAAATATCGCCATTATCAACCCACTCACTCACAGGGCTCTCTTCTAGTCGCCATAAAATCGTAAGACAGCAGCAACAAGAAAAAAAAAATGTCACATTACTGAGAGGGTTAAGACACTTCTCCACGCCTCCAAACTTAATAGCCAACATTCCCCTCTCTTTTCCATTTTCTGTTCCATTAAGCATGACTATTTTATTAAGCCCCGTCTAAAACCTCTCACCATTTCCTTTAACCACCTTTAAACCCCGATAAATGCTTTGCCTTTGGGACTGATATGATCTGCAGGCTAGAAAAACAAAATACTTGCCTCTAGGATAATATGTTTTGTAGACTAGGGAAAAGTACTGTAAAGTCTTTCATACTTTAACGTTGCTGTGAAGAGGTTAAGTAAGGCTGAATCGAACTTTACAAGCCTTGAAATTCTAGAATAAAGCTGAGTATAATTCTCTGGAGTCAGAACGAAACAGAAAATATATCTGATTGTAGGGGTAAATGACTAGGAAATATTCTTATAAATTCCAGATTCATCTGATATTCTGAGGACTTTGAGTAGCCCCCTAACCATCACCTCCCTGACCCACAACCTCCTTCCATCTTCTTGTTCCCTCCTTCCATCTTGCAATTCTCTTCTCCCTCACCCTTAACTCCCTTCCATGTGCCAACCCCCTCTCGCTCACTTGCACGGCATCTATTCTTTCTGTGTATACATTCTATTTTGCATTTTCTATTAAACATACTTTACTCAGTTGATTGTTTCTCGTCCTAGAAGTTTATTTATTGGCTTAGAAATTACCTAATCTACGTTTCATAATAATATGTTTATTTATTCATTTATTCATTCATTCATTAATTTCTTCAGAGTAAGTTCGTCTCTGAGCTGGCAGCGTTCACACTATTAATTTCCATCAGCTCGAGGAAGTGATGGATTTTGTGGTGTTGCTGTGGATGTGCTGGAAAACATATGAAGTACTTTGAGATGGCTCGCCCATGTGGGGAAAATGGATAATAAAAGTTTGACTAGGTGTGTGTGTGTGTGTGGGGGGGGGTTGTGGGCGTGTGTAAGGTGGATGACGGTAGAGGGAGGGGGAGGCCGGGGATGAGATCGGGGAATTCGGAAGAGATGTATACGAAGGAAGGTGAGGAGAGATGGATAGATGGCAGCTTGGTGGCCGAGGAAGGGATGACATGGAGGAAATTCACTTGTGGCCACCCCTTGCTGGGATTAAGGCGTCTGGCAATAGAAAGAGAACTTAAGTACATCATATATATTTTATTCTCGCTACCTACAGATCATTTCATTCCAGTTTAGGGGGACGTTTGGCAGGAAAGGGATTAGTTAAGGCTGTATCTAACTCTTCCAGCTCAAAATATCTCTCCTAACCAGAATAAATTACCCGGAGTGAGAATGAGCTCAAAAGGACGTCGCTCGTATTCACGTCGTTTTCATCACTAACAAAAGGCTCTCCTGAAGCTGAAAAAGAATAGTGTTTTAGCAGCAAGAATGAACTAAAAAAAAAAAAAAGTGGGAGTGCCGAAGGGATTATTGATCCTTTCAAGAATTTACTATAGAATAAAAAGTCTCAGTAGTGAAGCGGTTAACGTGCCTTCCTGCTGTGCGAAGCGGCGTACAGAGTGGAGTGTTGTCTACCTGGCGGGCGGGGGTCGTAGTGGGAAGTGGATGCGACGTTTATGATGGAAACTGTACCCTTCCTTCAATCTCTTCTTCTCTGCCTATCTCGCCACCTCTCACCTCTCGTCCACTGTCTTTCTCTCTACTGCCATAACCCTTCTCTCTCTCTCTCTCTCTCTCTCTCTCTCTCTCTCTCTCTCTCTCTCTCAAGATCCCAAGGAACCCCTGGGGCAGGCAGTCTGATTCTGGCGAAACTCGTCCATACTCCATAACTCCTCTCAGGGCTTGATAGATCTCAACTATTTACCAGTCCCCGCCCCTCGGGTATTGTTTTTACTCGGGTTGTCTGTCTGTCTGTTTGTTTGTCTGTCTGTCCTTCCGTTAACAACTTTACGCGAACACTACTGGTGCTATTTTGGCTAAAATTGCAGGGAAGATGGGAGTCATTCTGATCACCTGATTAAATTTTGGGCCAAATTTGGTTGCGGCCCATGCTGTAGGCCCCTCAAAATGTAAAAACACGGGGACGAGTAATAATCGTTTTTTCACAATAACTCATTTCAAATTCGTCATATCGACATGAAATCAAAACCTAAAGGTGCATCTTTCGAATCTCCATCCTATAACATGCCTCATTACATCAGGGGGGTCACCCCCCACTTAGCGGTAGGGGGGCCAATGCAATGGTGGGTAGGGCCTAAAATTTCAAACGGGCATAATATGGTCAGTTTTCACCCGATTTACTCCAAATTGATATGTGACATCTTTGACTAGATATCCTGTTGTGTTTATACGTCAGAAGTAAAATGACTGCCGAGGACGGGTTTGTTTTGCCTTGACACTGCTCCTTATTAATTCTTGCTTTTGCAAAACGATTTTAATCCGCACAAGAACTTACATTTTGGCTTCTGTCAAATGATTATATGCAGTATAGGATCCAAGTTCTTACATTCTCGCGTGTCTGTCTAAAATTTAGGTTCCACGAGCTATCCAGCCTCTCCTCTGGTCATGTGACTGCAAAGGTTTGATAGAGAAACATTTAAAGTGGAAACACAGAGGCATGGGCAAGGGAGAGCAAGTAAAACCAAGTATATGGCCTAAAACAGTGCCTAATAATAAACTCAGCAAGATTTCCAGCCCTGCCTCTTGTCACTTATTTCACGTTATAGAAACAGAAACGTAAATAAGAGCAAAGAAACAGGCCTGAGCAGGGTAGACCAAGTTGATTCTAAGATACATCCAATAAACTATGAAAAACGTAGGAGTCCACAAGACATCAAGACCTACTTCTAATGCCCTTCACAGATTTTGACACAGAAAAATGAACAGGAGAAAACACAGCTATGAACAGGGCAGATCAAGTACCGTAAAATTTAATATATAGTCTGGAAATTGTGCCTAAAACAAAGGTTCCCCGTAATGTCCATCCTCTTCTGTCATTCTGCAGGTCAGGTAACAGATTTATATTCAGTAATAAATAGCAGACCATTAATATAAACCAAGACAGAGTGCATGAAGAGGAAGCGTTTATATCACCTTAGAACAGGGAGAGGAATCTGAAAGTTAATGTAAACAAGAGTAAAGTTATGGTGTTTGAGAGGAATGAAGTCACAGAATGTACAGTGAGGTTGGATGGTGAGGATATGGAAAATGTGACTGCATTCAAGTACTTGGGTAGTGTGATGAGTAAGGATGGAACTTTGGGGGATAAAGTGCGTGAAAGGGCACAGCAGGGAAGGAAGGTTGTTGGTTCACTGAAAGCAGTGATGAGAAATAGGGAGGTGAGTATGGAAGTTAAGAAGTCACTGCATGATAGTATTGTGATCCCTACCCTGTCGTATGGAAGCGAGACGTGGACCTTGCAAGAGGGGAACAAGTCAAGAGAGAGAGCAGAGGAATTGAGTTACCTGAGAGGAGCATGTGGAGTGACATGGAGGGACAGGTTGACGAATGAAGAAGTGAAAGAACGTTGTGGGGTGGATGTGGATGTGGTTGAGAAGATTAGGAGCAATACACTGAGGTGGTTTGGACATGTGGAGAAAATGGAGAATGAAAGACTGACTAAGAGGGTGTACGTAGGTGTGATGGAGGGAGGGAGAGGGAGGGGTAGACCGAGGATGAAGTGGAGGGATGGAGTTGAGAGGTATATGAGGGAGGGGGGAGTGAGTTGGGGGGAGGATAGTCAAATGGTGGGTGACAGAGCGACTTGGAGGCGTTTTGTGTGCGGCCACCCTTTGCGGGATTAGGGCGTTGGGCTATAGATAGACAGATAGAACAGGATAGAATATAAACGTTCCTCGTAATGCCCAGACCCGCCTTACTTCAGAATCGAAAGTATGAGTTCCACGTAATGTCTAGCCCTAAGCTCGTCAAGCATTCAAAGGTTTGGAAGCAGTGCTATTAATGGGAGAAAATCACTGAACAACAGGAGCAGCGATGTTTGGATAAAAGCACAGGCATGAATGGGGTTAGGCCAAGTAGAATTTAATGGACCTAAAAAGTGACTTTGAAAAAAAAAAAAAAAAGCCACCTAACATCCAGCCCCCACCTCTCTTGATGCTGTTTACAGGCCTAGATACAGAATCATAAATATGAGATAAGAAACACAAGATAAGGATACGTACACAAGGCAGAACTAAATATGCCCAAATCAGTGCTTAAATAAAACAGTCCAAGCAGTCCACCGCTACTCTCGTTGTACACGTCACTGCTTTAGATACAGTAAAATAAAAGGTAATAATAAACATAAGTTAGGGCATAGTAAACGAAGCAGAACTTGTAAGTGCCGTCTAACACCCGACTCCTCCTCTCTTAATGTGGTTCGCCGTGTTTGCTGTTTCAGATAAGGTAAAAACAGGAGAATTACAGCAATAAGGAAAACGGTGGGGCGCACGATATAGAATCCCCAAATGTGCGCTATGGCCCTCCTCCTCTGCTCCTCGTCTTGTAAATAATCCATGACACATATTTCGTACTTATTATAAAGATAAACTGAGTACAAGGGAAGGATGTGGTGGACTGGGGGCAGATCGCCACAGACCCCTTCGACGGTCCTGAATGGGTCGGAAAGCAAGGAACGAAGAAGAGGGACCCGTCGGCCCCAGACGTCCAGGGTCCAGGCCGAGGGTGCACTGCAAATAGTTTTAATGTGGGATGTCATGACCTGTGCCTCCTCCGCCACCCTGGACTCCCATATGCTGATACCCACTCCTACCAGACTTCCCATGGCCACAATGAGTAGATACCGAATTACTTCTGCTAAGAGTACCTGCATTTTTAGTACTTTTTTTTACAATTATCCGTACAGAAAATTAAAGGGAACTATGTCAAATTACTACTGAGAGCAAAATATTCTGGGCAAATCAGCACATAACAAGATAATACAATAATACAGCTATAACAACTGGCGTGACTGCGATTACGGGTTCCTCAACTTCCTCGTAATAACCAAACTTTTTCTCCGTCTTCTAATAATAACTTCCTTATAGTTATCATGGAACTCAGTTATCTTTAGGTCCAAGCAAAGTACGCATCATCATCATCACCATCATTATCATCATCATCATCATCATCATTAATGGAAAGGGAATGGGTGCTCGAGAGTGGAATGGGGAGGATGTGGATGAGATGGAGTGGATGGGGAAGGGCGTACGTGCGTGGAGAGAGATGGAGGAGTATGTGTGGGTGAAATCGAAAGGAGAAGGATTTTGGTGCATAGGGGTGGGAGAGGGAGAAGCTGAGTGACAGCAGAGGGAGGTACAAGGTATGGTTGAGTGAGGGTAGAGGGGGAAGGGTGTGAATGAGTGGGGGTGGAAGGGAAAAGGTGTGGGTGAGTGGTGGGGAAGAGAGGTGTGGGTGAGTGGAAGGGATCAAGGGGAGGAGTATGGGTTCATGCAGTGGGCGGGAAAGGGTGAAGATGTGTGGGTTGGGTAGGGTGTGGGTGAGCGAAGGGGGACAGGAGAGGGTGTGGGCGGGTGTAATGGACGTGAAAGTGTGTTTGTGTGTGTGTGTGTGTGTGTGTGTGTGTGTGTGTGTGTGTGTGTGTGTGTGTGTGTGTAGTGGACAAGGAAGGGTGTGGGTGAGTATATGGTGACAGGGAAGGGTGTGGGTGAATGTTGTGGACGGGAAAGGGTGTAGATGTGTGGGAAGGAGAGGGAAGGGTGTGGGTGAGTGTAGTGGGGCAGCGGGAAGGGTATAGGTGAATGAGGTGGATAGGGATAGAGGTGGGTGAATGGAGTGGGGGCAGCGGGAAGGGTGTGGATGTGTGGTGTGAGACAGGAGGAAGGGCCTGAATGAATGTGGGGGGAAAATGGGAAGGATGTGGATGAGTTACGGGTCTGAAAGATGAAAGCATGTAACAGTAAAGATCCTGTGCTGAATAAAATCGTCTGACTGAAGAAAGAATGTAATAGTAAAGATCCTAGGCAGAATAAAATCGTCTGAGAAAAATGTAATAGTAAAGACTTTGTGTTGAATAAAATCGTATGACAAGAAAGAATGTAATAGTAAAGATCCTGTGCTTAATTAAATCGTCTGATAGAAGAAAGAATGCAATAGTAAAGATCCTAGGCAGAAAAAATTGTCTGACGAAAATGTGATAGTAAAGACTCTGTGCTGAATGAAATCGTCTAAGAGTGTGATAGTAAAGATCCTGTGCTGAATAAAATCGTCTGACAGAAGCAAGAGTGTAATAGTAAAGATCCTGTGCTGAATAAAATCGTCTGACAGAAGCAAGAGTGTAATAGTAAAGATCCTGTGCTGAATAAAATCGTCTGACAGAAGCAAGAGTGTGATAGTAAAGATCCTGTGCTGAATAAAATCGTCAGACAGAACCAGGAGTGTAATAGTAAAGATCCTGTGCTGAACAAAATCGCCTGAAAAATACGAATGTAATAGTCAAGATCATGTGCCTAATATAATCGTCTGACAGTAGCAAGAGTGTAATAGTAAAGATCTTTTACTGAATAAAATCGTCTGAAAAGCACTAATATAACAGTCAAGATCCTGTGCTGAATAAAATCGTCTGACAGAAGCAAGAGTGTAATAATAAAGATCCTGTGCTGAATAAAATCGTCTGACAGAAGCAAGAGTGTAATAGTAAAGATCCTGTGCTGAATAAAATCGTCTGACAGAAGCAAGAGTGTAATAGTAAAGATCCTGTGCTGAATAAAATCGTCTGACAGAAGCAAGAGAGTAATAGTAAAGATCCTGTGCTGAATAAAATCGTCTGACAGAAGCAAGAGAGTAATAGTAAAGATCCTGTGCTGAATAAAATCGTCTGACAGAAGCAAGAGAGTAATAGTAAAGATCCTGTGCTGAATAAAATCGTCTGACAGAAGCAAGAGTGTAATAGTAAAGATCCTGTGCTGAATAAAATCGTCTGACAGAAGCAAGAGTGTAATAGTAAAGATCCTGTGCTGAATAAAATCGTCTGACAGAAGCAAGAGTGTAATAGTAAAGATCCTGTGCTGAATAAAATCGTCTGACAGAAGCAAGAGTGTAATAGTAAAGATCCTGTGCTGAATAAAATCGTCTGACAGAAGCAAGAGTGTAATAGTAAAGATCCTGTGCTGAATAAAATCGTCTGACAGAAGCAAGAGAGTAATAGTAAAGATCCTGTGCTGAATAAAATCGTCTGACAGAAGCAAGAGAGTAATAGTAAAGATCCTGTGCTGAATAAAATCGTCTGACAGAAGCAAGAGAGTAATAGTAAAGATCCTGTGCTGAATAAAATCGTCTGACAGAAGCAAGAGAGTAATAGTAAAGATCCTGTGCTGAATAAAATCGTCTGACAGAAGCAAGAGTGTAATAGTAAAGATCCTGTGCTGAATAAAATCGTCTGACAGAAGCAAGAGTGTAATAGTAAAGATCCTGTGCTGAATAAAATCGTCTGACAGAAGCAAGAGTGTAATAGTAAAGATCCTGTGCTGAATAAAATCGTCTGACAGAAGCAAGAGTGTAATAGTAAAGATCCTGTGCTGAATAAAATCGTCTGACAGAAGCAAGAGAGTAATAGTAAAGATCCTGTGCTGAATAAAATCGTCTGACAGAAGCAAGAGAGTAATAGTAAAGATCCTGTGCTGAATAAAATCGTCTGACAGAAGCAAGAGTGTAATAGTAAAGATCCTGTGCTGAATAAAATCGTCTGACAGAAGCAGGAGTGTAATAGTAAAGATCCTGTGCTGAATAAAATCGTCTGACAGAAGCAAGAGTGTAATAGTAAAGATCCTGTGCTGAATAAAATCGTCTGACAGAAGCAGGAGTGTAATAGTAAAGATCCTGTGCTGAATAAAATCGTCTGACAGAAGCAGGAGTGTAATAGTAAAGATCCTGTGCTGAATAAAATCGTCTGACAGAAGCAAGAGAGTAGTAGCTAAGATCACTGTCGTCCTGAAAGGGTTGCTGGACACTATATTTTAACTGGTGCAGGATGGGAAGACACTCCAGGGTTAGAGGAAATCGTGTCACGGTAACAAGAGTAAAACAGTAAATATTTCCCACATCTAACAGACAAAAATGTTTCTGAGTTGGAAGGATGGGGTGCAGAGATAAAAGTGACAGAAGGGTGAGTTGGAGGAAGGGCAGCCTTATGGCAAAGGACAGTCTTTCCCACACATACCAGACAGAATGTTTAAGAGTTGGAGGCATGGGGAGGAGAGATATGGGAGAGAGAGGAGTGGGGGGGGGGTAGGTGACCTAGAACGAGGGCAACCTATACTCGGTTTTATTATTATTATTATTTTTTTTTTTCGAGGCGAAGATGCACTTGACAGGTCGGTGTTGACTGATTGAATGCAACATTATATACTTCATAATCTCTTTACTCGTTAGCCTTATTAATTGACAACATATATCTGAGGGGGAAATTTGGGTTAGTAAACGTTATTAGGACATGTTGCATTCAGTCAATCATCAGCAACCTGTCAAGTACATCTTCGCCTAGATAAAAAAAAAAAAAAAAAAATGAGTACAGTGACGGAGGACAGGGTGAAATGTAGGTGGTATGATTGTGGTCATCCCTTACGAGGTTACGACGTCTGGCTACAGACAGGCAGACAGATAGAAAGATAGAGAGACAGACAGACAGTTTGAACCCGACAGAGCCGGAAAGCTCTCCGTGACCGAATAAGATCAGACAGTAGCAAGACAGGGAGGTTTTCTCGGGGTATTACGTGCCCCAGAGTCAGAGAATCTTCTCATCATAATGGATGGTAGCGCAATATAATAGAAAAGCCTAACAAGGTAACCTTTCATCATCACTGAGTAGAAAAATTTACAAAAAAAAAAAAAAAAATCGTGCGCTTACTTCTCGTTATACAAGTCGTTATCACATGTGCTACTATTCAGCTGGAAGATGAGAAGTTATGGGCACCACTTACTTTAATGACGACCAGAAGTGTCAGTGCTTGTGGTTTTTGCTACTATAATAACTGGACAGAGAACAGTTCATGGGCTCAATACCCAAAGGCCACCACATATTATGACACTGGTTGCCCTAACCGACATCCAGCATCATACTTTTGGGATAAGTGTTCCATAAAATAACAGTGTTCCCTTCATCATGATTACGTGATAATATGACTACCACCAGGCAATCTTATATTAGTCACGAATGACCTCAAGATGGCAGGGTTTTATTCAGTATTATTATTGAACACCCAGTAATAAATCTACCAAGTAAAATCGTACTAATAATGAGCAAACAAAATAATTAGACGTCATCGTACTTGAGGGTGTGAAGTCTTAATACATGTACAAGGAACAAATGGGTCCAACCTCCACCAATCAGAGGCTGGGATTTTAGATGCAGAGCGCAACGAAAACTGCAGCAGTGAAGAGCATCATATGACCGCAAAGAAATATATGCGTGGATATTGTGCGTGGGGGGGAGAGGGAGACCTACATTTGGGTGTTGGAGGGGAGGGGGGTGGAGTGGATGTGGAAGGGGGTTGGTCAGAGCTGGATGAAGCACTCTGGAAAACTGTGGCATCATTCTTTGTGGATTTACAGATTGAATTCTTGATAACTCATTGTCAGACCCTCCACAAAATATCACCAAATCCCTCTTTTCATCGAAATGATTCCATTAAAGCATTTTTGTAAAATACTTAATACTTATATTTTGTCATAGTTCATTTATAATAAATATTTACAGGTTTCCCAAAACTACAGGGGCATACCCCCCACGCCCCATCCTACCCAGAATCCGTGCCTGGTGTGTGTGTGTGTGTGTGTGTGTGTGTGTGTGTGTGTGTGTGTGTGTGTGTGTGTGTGTGTGTGTGTGTGTGTGTGTGTGTGTGTGTGTGTGTGTGTGTGTGTGCATATATGTGTGCATGAGTGCGTGCGTGCGTAATTGAGCACTCACGGGCAACCAACTGAGCCTAAGACAGAAATGGCCAGAAAAAGAAGGATAAAGATATAAAATGAGATAGAGATGGAAAGAGAAAACAAGTTCAAGATATAAGAGCTGAATGATATGGGTCGACGCAGACAATCCTCGAAAAATCTCCGTTGCATTCCGTTGAATGTAAAACAAATGGGAACAGTTTTGGATCAAAATACCCTTTTAGAAAAATATCAGTCACCATGAACTTGATACAGACCCACCTGTGACCCACTGCGACCATCCTGCCATGTTTCAGCGAACTCCTTTCTTCCAGTTTCGACTGCACTAGAAACACACACACACACACACACACACACACACACACACACACACACACACACGCACGCACGCACGCCCGCGCGCGCACACACACACACACACACACACACACACACACACACACACACACACACACACACACACACACACAATTGTAATATACTAGATAGGAAGGGTCGCAGCACCGTTTTCCTACCCATGTATTTCGCAAATTACACCTGCTGAACGTAACCAAGGCAAATTATATCGATGCAAGTATAACACAAAAGGTAATTATCAAGAGTAGCTGGCATACTAAATCTCAAATAAAAGGGCGCTCCGAGGTGTGACATGCCACTAAAAATACGGACCAGAGTACGATGTGTTAAATGGGGATTGTTGTAAATGTCAACTGTTTCTAATCTTTTCGTTACTGGAAGTCGCTCGCCGACGGAAATCGTCCGACTTTGGCAAGAAAAAGGGTAAATATATCAGTGACATCATGGTACTGAAGCATTTAAATTATGCATAAAAATGTAAAAAAATATATAAATGAATAAAATACTGAATTATATGACATTATTGCCAACTGCTTTCATGATGTTTTTCCATGCCATTCATATTTCAGTTTTCTTACGAGGGGTGATTAGAAAGAAATGACAGTGAGTCCATAAACTTTTATTAGCATGAAGAACTATCAAACTATGACTCACATTCCTTCAAAGTACTCCCCTCCAACCTCTATGCAGCGTTCCATTCTCTTTCTCCACTTCATGAAGCAAGCGTGGTACTCTGAAGACGGTGTACTTCGGAGTTCTGAATTGACGGTCCGTGCCAAGTCTTGGATGCGATGAAATTGCTTCCCAGCGATGGCAGATTTAATTTTTGGAAACAACCAAAAGTCACAGGGAGCCAGGTCAGGGGAGTAGGGTGGGTGGGGGAGCAGAGTTATACCTTGTTGTTCCAGGTACTGCATAGTGAGGCGAGCTTTGTGGGGTGCAGCATTGTCGTGGTGCAGCAAAAGGCGAGACCGACGGCGGGTTGGTGCGGTGTTGGCCTTGTGTTCCAAGACTTGTGGAAGGACCTGGTCTGTGTAGTATTGGGCTGTGATAGTGGACTTTTCAGGCATCACATCCACGCATATTGGTCCTTGAGAATTGAAAAAGATGGTGAAAAGGCGCTTCCGGCTGCGAAATCCTTCCTTCAAAATCTGAGGTCGAGGGTCTTCATCGCCCAACCACACCATGTTTGACTGCTTGTCACGGGTTGTGAAGAATGAAATCCAACACTCATCTCCAGTAGCAACATCTGAGAACCGTTTTGGACCATTTGGTTCAAATTCAGCAAGCCAGACGCAACAAATCCTCACACGTTCAGCCTTTTGCTCATCAGTCAACAAATGGGGTATCCATCCACAACACTTCTTCCTCAGGTGTAATTGTTCATGCACGATGTCATATGCACTCCCATAACTGATATCAAGCTCCAAGGCTAAGAACCTAAGAGTTACAGTTGGATCCTCGTCAATGATGGACCGTGCACGGACAGTTGTTGCTTCGGTCACGGATGTCCGGGGGCGTCCAGAGCGTTGTTCATCTTTCAATTCAGTTTTTTCTGCTGTGAAAGCACGAATCCAGCGGGAAACAGTTTCCAGGGAAGGAGTAGTGTCTGGATAAACTTGTAATAATTCCCCTCGAATCTCTGTTGCTTTCTTTCCCAGTTTCCACCTCGTAAAAATGCAGAACCTGCAGCCTTCTTTCGAGTAATCCATGTTTCTGGCCAGAGAGCAAAAACAAGAGTGAAGCATTCACTCACAACAATAAAACAAAAAAAGTCAGGCATACGGCGACAAGTTCAAACTCGTAAGGACAGGCAACTCTGCACTCTCCTTGCTCCCCTACCTCCCATCATTCAAGGTTTTCATGTTATAGCACGAACTGTCATTACTTTCTGATCACCCTTCGTACCTCCGTGGCCTCCAAGGCTCCTCGTCCTTTTTTCTAATATTAATTTTGTTTCCCAGACCATTTTCTTGTGTAATATCCCCCCCCCCCGTCTCCCTCTCTCTAGGATAAACTATATTGTGTACTAAAATTGGGAGGTGTGCTCCATACTTTGTATAAAGTCTGAGCCTAATAAGTCTCTCTCTCTCTCTCTCTCTCTCTCTCTCTCTCTCTCTCTCTCTCTCTCTCTCTCGTTAGCTCGGTCATACAGAGTTTATAGTTATTATCCACTATGATCATCGTGGCATTTTTAAGCCATTTGTACATAGTGCTCCTGTGAGGGCGATTGTGGGGGAAGGATACTGTGCATGTCGCCCTCCGCCTATCGACTCATTGTCGCGAAGCTCATAGCTCCCTACCCCGGCGTTCCCCACACTTATTTATTATCCTTTGAAAATGCTTACTTCCGTCCTATATTGAGGACGCTGGGCACGTATGGGTTAAACTTATATATTATTTTTTAATTTGTCTTGTTATTTATCAACACCACCACCACCAGCACCATCATTCTTCGGTCATCAGTCATCCATCATCACCATCATTTTCATTTTGTGTTGGCTGTGTGTGTGTGTGTGTGTGTGTGTGTGTGTGTGTGTGTGTGTGTGTGTTTTTCCCTGATCTGAATGAAATCATCTAACATGAGCAGACATATTTTGTAAAGTAGGTGATTCTCAGCCCATGTGTAAAGCTCAAGTTACAGAAGTGTTCCAAAATAAAGTCCACTCCAACAGCCACCAAACTTGTGAGCCAAAGTCGCATCTTTTGGAGCGGAACCTACCTCGTCAGTATTGATTATGAGCAGTGAGGCCTGACAAGTACTTAGGAAGGATCGTACAGCCCTCGGTACACTGACGACTATTTCATACAATATTTGTCTGTTTCTAAGCCATATTTTGTAGCTAAAGACAGACTTTTCGAACTGGAAGGATTAAAAGCAGCCTCCATTGGACATTTTCATTAACTTTTGTTTTTTATTTCTTGCTATCTCCAGACTATTTTTAGACGTGAGAGCATGTCTAGGAGTGGCCCTGTCCGTCTGTCGTTCACTTATGCTTTTTTTTCTGATTCAAGGTATTTCATTCCCTTAGATTTTATCGAAGCTGCCTTTTAATGTCCTCAAGGTCCGGCATCTGTCTAGTGCTTTTGTGTTTTTTACCCAAATTAGGGCATACGTCTCGACCTAAGAGTATTAGATGCAAGCCTCATTACCCTCTCCACTACTGCTGTGTTCTTGCTGCGTACGGAATGTTTTATTCAGACCAGGATAGATTTTTCCGACTTGGAAGAGACATAGCCTTCATTAACCCCTTCACTTGTATTGCGTCTCCCAAGTACATTAAAATCAGTTAACGTTACATAGAACAGAATGAAAACATCCCCTCGTGTTGGAGCGGGTAATTAATATTTTGATTGGTGGTATATTTTCACTGAAACTTTTTCAGGCCGGGAACATACTTCACATGGTTTTCTGGTTAACGCCAGATAATATTAATGTGAGGAGAGACGCCTTGAGAATATATGGTTACTACTGGCTTCGTTTATGTACTATTGTTAGTTGTGCATGTAATGATGGAAGTACAGAGCAGCAATCTCGGACCTAACGTAAACTACGGAATGTTTCTGAACGTGTCACACACGTATTCCACCATCCGAATACCCATTGCACCTCTCACCTAGAGGCTGTAGAGGGACGCCTTTCCGCTGCCAGGTTTTATAAACGTCCCTCAACTCCCTCCCTACTGTCCGGTTTTATAAACGTCCCTCAACTCCCTCCCTACTCCCCGAAAAGAAGCTGGTGAACTGCAGAAGGGAAACCAGCCTGGAGTCCACCGGGTTCATGTTCAGATGAGCATGATATCACACAAACAATAACAACAACAGCAATCTCTCTCCTACCCATTCCACCCCTCACCCACCCACCCACCCATTCCACCCCTCACCCACCCACCCACCCACCCATTCCCCTGCTGCCTCGCCCTCAGCAGCTATAAGTCACTGTGGTAATGTGTCTGTCGGAGATTGCACCACTCTGTCCTCTCCAATTTATTGCCACACTGACCCTAACCCTCACCGTTCCGGAACACCTGTACTCTGTTCACTTTAGCTAGGCGTAGAATTGTTATCTTTCCAGCCTGAATGCTAACGGATGACAATATATTAAAACAAGAATATGATGCTAGTCACGAAGAAATATTATGGAAACGATGTAGAGATGTATTCCTGTCACTGTCACTGAGCTACGGGAAATAGGCGGCAAAAGGACGAAAAACTCCGTCAAGTTAAAGACAATATATTTTAGGTAAGGAGAAGAGGGAAAGAAAGAAGGGAAAGAGAAGGAAGGGCAGAAGGAAATAGAGAAAATGTGGTAGGATGAATACTGCCACACAACACCCAGCTCACCTTTGGGCCACTCTTAAACTTCAGCATTTACATGTGGCCATTCTTAGACTAGTTCTGTGGGCACTGGAAGGAAAGGAAAGGACACGGGGAGGAATGGCAGTGGGTAGGGGAGAGAGAGAGAGAGAGAGAGAGAGAGAGAGAATGGTAATGGATGGGGTGGAGAGAAGGGATGGAGAGGGAGAGACGGAACGAAAGAAGGAAGGAAGGAGAGAAAGAGGGATGGTAATGGAGTCTATCTATCTATCTATAGCCCGACGCCCTAATCCCGCAAAGGGTGGCCGCAGACAAAACGCCTCCAAGTCGCTCTGTTACCCACCATTTGACTACCGTCCCCCCAACTCACCCCCCCTCCCTCATGTACCTCTCAACTCCATCCCTCCACCTCATCCTCGGTCTACCCCTCCCTTTCCCTCCCTCCACCTCACCTACATACACCCTCTTAGTCAGGCTTTCATTCTCCATTCTCTCCACATGGCCAAACCACCTCAGTGTATTTCTCCTAATCTTCTCAGTCACATCCACATCAACCCCACAACGTTCCTTCACTTCTTCATTCGTCAACCTGTCCCTCCACGTCACTCCACATGCTCCTCTCAAGTAACTCATTTCCACTGCTCTCACTCTTGACTTGTTCCCCTCTTGCAAGGTCCACGCCTCGCTTCCATACGTCAGGGTAGGGATCACAATACCATCATGCAGTGACTTCTTAACTTCCATACTCACCTCCCTATTTCTCATCACTGCTTTCAGTGTACCAACAACCTTCCTTCCCTGCTGTACCCTTTCATGTACTTCATCCCCCAGAGTTCCATCCTTACTCATCACACTACCCAAGTACTTGAATGCACTCACATTCTCCATATCCTCACCACCCAACCTCACTGCACACTCTGTGACTTCATTCCTCTCAAACACCATAACTTTACTTTTGTTTACATTAACTTTCAGCTTCCTCCTCCTACACGCTGTCCCAAATTCATTCACCAAACCTTGCAACTCCCATTCATCTTCACTCAACAATACTGTATCATCAGCAAACAGCAACACCGAAAGCTTCCAAATCTCACCCTCATTCATTAGTGCCAGCCCCACATCCACTGCCCTACCTTGAACCTCCTTTACAACCCCATCCATATATATATTAAACAGCCATGGAGACATCACACACCTCTGTTTCAGTCCCACATTGAGATCAAAGAACTCACTCAGCTCACCATCCACTCGCACCGTAGCCCTAGCTCCCTCGTACATACTCTTCACAGCACTCAACAATTTCCCCTCCACTCCATATATTCTTAATACCTTCCACATACCTTGCCTATCTATTCTGTCATAAGCTTTCTCCAAGTCCATGAAGGCAGCATACACTTTCCTTCCCTTCTCTAGATACTTCTCCACTAAACATCTTAGAACAAATATCTGATCTACACACCCTTTTCCCTTCCTAAATCCCCCTTGTTCTTCTCCAACTAGCTCCTCTGTCATATGCCTAACCCAATCAATGAGTATTCTACAATATATTATACCAGTCACACTAAGAAGGCAAATACCCCTATGGTTACCACATACTTCTCTCTCCCCTTTTCCTTTGTACAGAGGAACAATTATACCTGATTTCCAGTCCTCTGGAACCCTTCCCTCTTCCCAAGCCAATCTACACAACTTCCATATCCACTCCACAACAATCTCACCCCCATACCTAAGCATTTCACCACACACTCCATCAATTCCTGGGGCCTTTCCCAGCTTAATCTTCTTCATTGCTTCCACTACTTCCGACCTACTGATCTCTTCCTCCCTCCTCTCATCTCTTCTTCTCCCAGCCATTCCCCAACCACTTATACTCACTCTGCTCTCACTCTCTACATTCAACAAATCCTCAAAGTGCTCCTTCCATCTCCTCAGTTTCTCTCTCTTCTCCACCAACAATCTATTATTCCTATCTTTCACTCCCCTATTATTTCCCCTTTCACACTGCCTTACTTTCTTTACCTCCTTCCAAAACAATTTCTTACTCTCCCTCCATTTCACACTCAGATTCCTCCCAAACTCTTCATCCACTTTCTTCTTATTCTCCTTCACCAGTCTCTTAACCTCCCTTCTCCTGCTCACATATACCTCTCTCTTCTCCCTCTCATCTTCTCCCCTGCCTCTACTCGCCAACCATTCACCATATGGCTTCTTCTTTTGTTCCACAGCTCGTTTCACCTCATCATTCCACCATGCTGTCCCTTGCACACCCTTGCATCTCCTCCTCACTCCACAAACCGCTTCACACGCTGCGCCTATCTCTTCCGTGAATATCTTACATACGTCTTCCACCCCTTCCATCTGCTCTAGCTCATACCTTCCTAATCTTTCTTTCACTATGCTCTTATACTCTGTCATTTTCTCATTATCTTGCAAATTCTTCACTCTTCTCACAGGAGCTGCTTCCTCCTGTCTTCCCCTTCGCCTCTTCAACCACTTTCTTTGCATCTTTACCTTGGCCATCACTAAGTGATGATCCGAGACTCCATTCCCCCACCCTCTCCACACTCTTGCATCCAACACTTGTCTTCTCATTCGCTCATCCACACACACATAGTCTATCATTGCCTTTCGTTCAACAAGTTCACCATCCATCCTCCTCATTACTCTCCATGTATACCGGTGGATCATCTTATGACGAAAGTAGGTGTTGGCTATTGCCAACTCCTTACAAGCACAGATGTCCACCAAAGCACTAGCATTCCCATCTACTTCAGCTGGCACACCCCACTGACCAACCACTCCATCCACTCGTACATTCCCAACTTTGCCATTCATGTCTCCAATCAACAGCACTCTCTCGCTCCTCTCAAACTTATCCATACATGCTTCTACTCTCGCCCAAAACTTATCTTTCACTCTTGCCACTCGATCCTCTGTTGGAGCATACACACATACAATCGCCCATGCTTGTATACCTACTTTCATCCTCACCCATACAATCCTTGCACCCACTGTTCCATACTCTCTTATATTCTCCTTCCACTTCTTGCTTATCATCAGACATACTCCCTCTCTTGCCCTCTCATTCTCACTGACTCCCGCACATATACCTACACCATATTCCCATTCTCTCACCCTTTCACCTTTCCATTTAGTTTCAGTCAATCCACATATATCCACTTTTGCATCCTCAAGCACCTGAACAATCTCTCTCTCTTTCACTTCATCATTCACTCCTCTCACATTCCATGTTCCCACCCTAAGAATGTCCTTTGTCCGTTCCTTAGTCGTCAACGTATGGTCCGTCCTGGTCCGAGGCGCTTTATTCGCTTTTTTAGTTAGTTCTTTTTACGGGGTGGGGCACTAACCCACCACCAACCCTTTTAGTCGCCTCGTACGACAAGCAGGGATACTGGGGGAGTATTCTTGAAACCCCCCCCTTAGTCCTTGTTCCTTTGGTCTTATAAATATTGCTATTTCTCTCGAGAGAACGCTACCGTCTGGTGTTTGCATAAATAACGGAGAATGAGAGATTGACTAGGAGTGTATGTAAATGAGGCGGGGAGATGTAGAGGAAGTGGGAGACCAGGAAAGAGATGGATGGATGGTGTGGAGATGAATATGAGTAAGGGAAATGTGAATCGGAGAGAGGGCAGCCTGATGTTGGAGGACAGTATTATATGAAGGTGATTCGTTTGTGGCGACCTCTTCAGGAATTAAAGCGTCTGGGTGTAGGTAAGCAGACAAATACAAGATAAAAGGTTATTCGATATAGTTTTTTTCAAGCCTTTGACTGCTAGGTTTTCCCTCCATTGAAGAAAATCGTCTGGTGTTAACAAGAATTTAAATAATCTAAGCACGCCAATGTTAGTGAAAGGGATACGTCTGGTTTATATGACCAGGTATGAAGTAAGGCTTTGAAGGCCCACTTCCCAGGTCGTTATATTTACATCTGCGACTCGCGAAGCCAGATCAGGTGTAATGCTTTGAACAGCGCACGCGTGCGTTGTGTGTGTGTGTGTGTGTGTGTGTGTGCGTGTGCGTGTGTGTGTGTGTGTGTGTGTGCGTGTGCGTGTGCGTGTGCTTGCGTGCGTGCGTGTGTGCGTGTGTGTGTGTGTGTGTGTGTGTGTGTGTGTGTGCGTGTGTAAGAAGTAACTTAAATGGGTTTTAACAGATTTTAACAGAACTTGGTGGCAACGTCGAGGACTAGTTCATGAGTACACCTGTCGTTTTTTAGAACACTAAGTCAAACGTCAAGGTTACTGGGCCAGGCTAAATGCTGACCTAGTAAAATCAACTGACTTTTTTTTTTTTTTTGTAACTTGGATAACACATTGGGGAAAAGTTGATAATAAGAAAAGAATGAAGCCTTAGAACTGTGAGAAAAATTAGTCAGTGGACATGGTTACAGGGAATTATAAAAATTTGGCCTGTGTGTTTGTTATGAAAATAATCAGTTTGGTTTGTGTGTTTGTTATGAAAATAATCAGTTTGGTTTGTGTGTTTGTTATGAAAATAATCAGTTTGGTTTGTGTTATGAAAATAATCAGTTTGGTTTGTGTGTTTGTTATGAAAATAATCCGAACAATTTTGGTCCAGTTATAACCAAACTTGATGGAAGGTCTGCAGTTCAGACAAGGAATATTTTTTTTTTTTTTTTTTTTTTTTTTTTATAGAATAGTAGGTGTAGGTCATAGGGCAATGTCAGTTTAAACAGTTTTTATCAGAATTATACCAAACATTGTGCAAGGGTTTAAGATAAGTAAGAATGCAAATATTTGATTTTCAAGAACAATCATTCAAAGGTCAAGGTCACAGGGAAAAGTCAAAGGCCAAGGTTACAAGATAAGGTCAACTCAAAGCTTTGATTTAATTTGAACAAAACTTGGTGAAAGGATTATAGGTCAGGGAAGAACGAAAGGACTCAGTTTTGGGAACAGTTAGCTAAAGGCCAAAGCCACAAGGCAAGGTAAAATATTGACTCCTTCTGCCTGTGTGTGAAGAAAATAACTACAGTACTAATCTGATTTGGACCCAACTTGGTGATTGAGTTCAGAATCATCCCCAGAGTTGATCTACTGCTTTTGAGAACAATAAATCAACTTTAACAGTTTTATCCGATACTAACAGAGGTACCCGGCGTTGCCCGGGCCAAAAAGGCGAACACTGTAATCCTATTTGTTCTAGTTCAATCTTTCTTTCTACTCCAAAAAAAATCATGTACCTCTTATGCATTTGGAGAGGGATTATAAGAGGTCCAGGAACTTTATATTCCAGCTTTCACAGACTAACGCACAGTATTTGTGCGCACTTGTTTACTGTCACTGGTGACCTCAAATGACCTCCGACCGGTGACCTCAAATGGCCTCGGAGGTCAACCTCACATAGATTATGTCAAAAATGGAGGTCGTGTGAGTCTCCATGCCAAAATTGGGCCGCTGAGTCCTGTCGTTCGAGCGTGTATTACCGGTGACCTCAAATGACCTCCAACTGGTGGCCTCAAATTACTCCGGAGGTTAACCTCACATAGCTTACGTCCGAAATGAAGGTCATGTGAGTCTCAGTGCCAAAAATTGGGCTGCTGGGTCTAGTCACTCGAGCGTGTGTTACAGGTCGCCTCAAATGACCTCCGACCAACGACCTCAAATGTCCTCGGAGGTCAGTCTCACATAGCCTATGTCCGAACTGGAGGCCATGTGAGTCTCCATGCCAAAAATTGGGGTTCAGGGGTACTCGAAGTTGCCAGGGCCAAATAGGCGAACATTCTACCGGTGACCTCAAATGACCCAGATCTGAATTTTGACCCTCCTAAAACCATCCTTGGGTTAACCTGATTCAAAATATATATGGGTCTGGGGGTATCTGGGCCTCGGTTTGGGCGTGACTGAAGGACAAACCAAAAACCCGGCTCTTTTATATATTCAGATTGACTAAACACTGTGGAAGGGTTCAGGTTAAAACATGGATAAAGATATTCTATTTTGAGATCATTCAGCCGAAGGTCAGGGTTACTGGGAAAGGTCAGAGGTCAATTCACTGGGCAAAGTCAACTCAGATTTGATCTGATTTGAACCAAAGTAGGTGGAAGGTTTAAGGATTAGGCAAGAATGAAGTAAATCGATTCTGAGAGAAATCTGTCCAGGGTTAAGATCACAGAGCTGTCAAATACTCGTTCCCTAGACAGGTTGATGGTCGCGGGTGTTGCACTCTCCGAGTGCTTCATTTTTATGCTAACCAATGAAACCTTCACATCTCTGCTGCCACTTCCATTGCCAGATTTGGTAGTGAAGATAGCAAGTGCATGACCATTAACATAAATATTAGATTATCTTTTTACTCTTCTCCTTTCCCTTGAGAATACTGGCAAACTTTAATTTTATATCGGACGCCTTAGACTTCTCTTCTGTAATATTTATCCTAATATTTATCCTGTTCTTTTATTGATACCTTAGTTTTAAGAATAACATAAGACTGTGCGTATGAGTCTCTCTCTCTCTCTCTCTCTCTCTCTCTCTCTCTCTCTCTCTCTGTAGCAGTGATGGATGTTGTTTCATGTCTGGTATACTTGTATTGCAACTCAGCAAATATTTACGCTTATCGCAGCTTGCACCAAGGTTTTACTCACCCTCCACAGTCATTCGCTATAGACTCTGTGTGTGTGTGTGTGTGTGTGTGTGTGTGTGTGTGTGTGTGTGTGTGTGTGTGTGTATTATATTGATAGATAGATAGATAGATAGATAAAGATATAGACAGATTTAGATATAGATATAGATAGATAGATAGATAGAGATAGATTGATTGATTGATAGATTGATAGATAGATAGAAAGATATTGGCAAACTGTAATTTTAAATGAGAGAGAGAGAGAGAGAGAGAGAGAGAGAGAGAGAGAGAGAGAGAGAGAGAGAGAGAGAGAGAGGGATGGATAGACAGATAGATATATTTTCACTGTCCCCTCAGCCACTTCGATATTTTACGCCTTTTTCCAAATTTCATTTGATATTTGTGGTGTGGTTCAAACAGTACGTTTAACATGTTATCAGACGCAGAAGGCCTTCTATTCAGGACATGCGACGAGAAATGCATCCAACCAATATAAGTACGATTACTGAAGCCTTAATACCGAGGATGGCCTTTAACCTTTTCGATGCGATGACATCTTCAGTGTATTCTGGCTGTCTCCAGACGATTTTATTCAGCTTAGGAGAGACTTTCTGAACTGGATGGGCTAGATACAGCCTTCCATAACCCCTCCTACGCTAGAGACCTTTCCTAAGTTGAGTAAAATCGCCTGGTAGCAGGAACAATAAACTACAAACTGGCGGCATTGTACTGAAAGCTTGAAGTTTTAATCAGGATACAGTCATATGATTTACACTGGACACCACCATATAAATTAGGAGTGTCCCCTTGGACAGAAGAGGCTTCTGCTTTTATGGCAATACTATCAGCAACAGACGAGGATGAAAAACAAGAAGAAGAAGGAGACTGCTGCCCCGGAGACCTACATATTTGATATTAAATCGCAGTAACGCCAAAATATACAAGGTTGAGGATCAGGCACAGATGAAGTGATCCGATGTTGAGGACAGTCTATTAGATTTTTGACTGATTGTTAACAATAATGAATTACATACTTCTCCCCTGATTACAAAACCTTCCTCTAACCTTTGTCAACATCTGATCAAATTACACACACACACACACACACACACACACACACACACACACACACACACACACACACACACACACACACACACACACACACACACACAACCAAAAAAAAGTATGGTACTTGCAATTATTAAAGGAAAAAAGTTGCATCGTAGTGGAAGTTATACCGGATTTTTTTTTCTAGTCCCTGCAGTTAGACAGATTCGTCTTAAGCCCACAGTCGTCCAGATGATGATGACAAGAGATAAAAACAACAGGATTGTAATGAGTAGCATCTTTAATTCCATATGCTACGGCTGTTTCGTTTATATAATTATCAGTGGTTATATACAAGAAAAGTAAAAACAAAATTACCTCACCGCACTTGATTATAAACACACGTATTGAAAAGAATGACTCCATACCATCCTTACAGTGTATACAGTATAACAGCACCACAGAAAATGAGTAGGTTTGAGACTCTTGGGTCGGAAGTCTTGTCGGTTAAGGAAGTTTCCTAGCACCTCGTCCTTTGTGATTTAATCTGGGTTAAGGATGGTTAAAATCAACTCCCATTTTGTTATGCTGAAAATGGTGATTTTGGAGTGATTAGATTGATGCAGATGAGGATAACAAGGAGTAATGAGCAAAATAAATCCCTAAGGAATAGCTGTTAGGGAGCTTCCTTAATCGGCGAGAATATGGGCCTTAATGCCTGTTGACATCTCCCAGATTTTCTCTGAAGCACGCAATTATAACTTTATAGTAGGCTATATTTAATTAAACTTTCTAGCAAGAAGGTACTTTCAAAGTTCTCGTGATGGGGATGTTATTACAAGAAGGTTAACAGGGATATTAGCGTGAAATAATAATCAGCCACTTAATATCAGAAGTTATACTCGTATTTTCCCTTCAGACAATGGCCAATAACCCATTCAGTTTGACTGCTTTCTTTCAATTATATTCTTATCTTCCTACAATTATCTTTAGCTTTGCATACACTTCTCGAGCTGGAGAGGTTAAAAGCCAGGTTAATTAACATCTTCGCAGCCAAACATCCTCCTTAAGTCAAATGAAATCATCTGGAGGTAACGAGAGTAAAAAATCCATCGTCAGAGTGAAGGGGTAATACTCTCAAAACACTGCCATCTTTTTGTTATTTAATTCCAGTTACCTCAATAGAAATTTATTCAGATTTGGGAAGACCTCCAGCAGTGAAGGCGTTATAAGTCACCAATAACTCTTTCAGTATGTCATCTGCAAGGTGCATAAAGGGTCTGGCAGTAGCAAGAATTGGCAGAGAGAGAGAGAGAGAGAGAGTCACAAGGTTTCAACCCGTTCACTACGATGTAATTTTGATTTTATTTTTGTTACTACCAGGCGTTTATACTCAGTATAGAAATGTTCCGTAGTGAGGGTGCTAATGGAGGCGACATCTAATACCTCCCGTTCCCAAATCCTCCCCAAGGCTGAGAAAAATCGTCTGACTCTAGTGGTAGTAAAAAGAAAAAAAAAAAAGTCCCCTGGTTGAAGAGCTTAAGTAGGCAGTGAAGGCAGCGGAAATGCAGTTGTGTTGGCCGCCCCCCACTACGCTGGTGGTGATGGCCGTGAGAGCAACAGTAAGGACAGAGAAGAGGCTCAGGCACGAGAGAGAGAGAGAGAGAGAGAGAGAGAGAGAGAGGGGGGGGGGAGGATGTCCAAGCATTTTCACAAAGAAGTCCAGAAACATCAATACCCCCAAACAGTTACTTTCATGTATTTCAGTCTCTCAAGCAGCCCCTTTCCGTCCCCCCATCTCTCTCTCTCTCTCTCTCTCTCTCTCTCTCTCTCTTTCTCTCTCTCTGCTTTTCTTTCTTTTTTCCTTCTTTCTCCTTTCCTCACTTCCAGATTTTGTTAATAGGAAAAAGTTTGTTGCTAATTATCACAACGCCCGACCACTGACCAGCCCACAATGCCCTTGTTTACAGAGTGTACTACTACCAACCAACCCATCACCCACCACGTTCCCAGCCCGTCCCACACACTCTTCGCCAAGCCATCATAGTTTCTGCTTCCGAACCTTAAAGTTCTAGAGAAAAATTTGACTTTAGCCTTCCCCCCAGCTATCATACAATATATTTTACAATGTTCGTTTTCATAGGCGGTACTTTCATCCTGACACACTAACTAGCATACAAACCCATTCCTCTCACTGTACCCCATTCATCATTCCATGTCTATAGTATATGTGAAAGACATGACTTACATTTTACCGGCCAAACTACACCAGTTCTTTAAGGGTATATTCCCCTGTCGTATCCAATACCCATCATCATCCCAGTCCATCTTATCCATCTATCTCTTGCTCTTCCCAAAATTTTGACGTTCATTTTTTTTTTTCTAGGAAAAGTTTTTGCCATCCAACCCACGATGCTCGGTCCTCCCAGCCTGCCTCACTAACTAACTCCATTCCAACTCACTGAACACACTTCCTTCTTTCTGGAGAAAAAAAAAAAAATCTAAAATTTGACATCAAGGAAACCAGTGCCTTAATATGGTTGTTGGATCAGAACATGGCTTTATACGCTTGTTTAATCTGAATATTTATAACGTACAAATTTCAGTTATTTTACATTCCAAGTAAAAAAAAAATTACAAGAGTTATAAATGACAGGAAGAAAACCTACTGCCGAATTATCTTTTTCTTATATATTTGTGATTAGGTTTCATGTTTGTTCATTAGTGATTAGGACGGGTTATCTCGATCGGGCTGTGTGGTCTGTGTATCTGTAAAGCACCGCACCCTCTCTCTCTCTCTCTCTCTCTCTCTCTCTCTCTCTCTCTGCAGAGCGAGGGTGGGAGGGAATATATTACTCTAATTCTCTCCCTGTCCAGCAGCTCGTAAGCCGAGAGAAATAAGACAAGTGGGCCGGGAATAATGTACACCAACGGCTGAGAGTATGAGAAAAATACAAAAATCAAGACAGTTTAAAAAATCAAGTGATAAGGCATAAATAGGAAAATAACATTAATGAAATGTAAAGTTTGAACTGAGCATGATTTCTGAGGGTAAATTTTACAACTTAAACCTGCTGAAACACTGGTGTTTGAACTACGTATAACCATCCATCCATCCATCATCAAATCCTACATTGCCCCATGAGGAGCGTTGGAGACCGGGGCTAGGCAAGTTGGTCCTGACATTTAAGATGAGAGTGACCAGCCTCACTCATCCCTGAGTGGCATTACTTGAGCAATAAACCCCAACCTCCCTTTGGAGATAAACGTACACAGGTTCAATCCGATTGGAGAGCCTTAATTACCCACTAAACCACCAGGCACCATAATTTGGTTATATGGTTACCACCCAGCGTTCTAAATGGTTTCCTGGTGTACAGGAAACCATTTGGCTTGTCACTCAGAAGGAAGAGGAAAGAATGAAGGAAAGAAAGGGAGACGAGGAAGGAAGGAAGAGAGGAAAGGGGAGACACCGAAAGCAGCACTACATCGAGTGAGAAGATGGTGAGCGCCACCACCTACCACCATTAAGTATAACTAACTGAGTAAAAGACGTGGATAAGAATAGACAGCTCTATGGTATATGTCTTGGAATATAGAAATAAGCCAATAAATGGTAGATAAAGAAAGTAGGTGATTTTATTTGATGAAAGGCTGATATTAAGGAAATATTTGTAAAGGTAATAAAGGCTAATAATAGCTGTCAAATAATCCAAGACAAAATATTAATACCCTGTTTTAACTAGGGCTGAGAATATAAGGGTACGTCTAAGAATACTTCATGAATAATAGTAGAGATGCAACTGAAGTGAGGCTGAGACTAACGTAAGAGGAAGGAGAGCTAATTAAGAAGGTGAATTACTGTTTTAGAGAACATAGATGAAACTGATGCGAGCTGAAAATATGGTTGAGAAAACTGAGAATATTTAATGAAGAGAGATATGTGATAGTTATAAGTGAACACAATAACACACATGAGGGAACAAGAAGGAAACATAATCATTGGATATGAGAAATAAGAGAAACAATTAAAAGGTTTGAGAAAAATAACAATAGGGTATTGACAATAAAAACGAAGAATAATTAGCCCTTAGGTCACAGGTGAATTTCCAGAGGCAAGTAAAATCGTCTTTCACCAGCCTGACGAAAGTTATAATGGTCACTAAAAAATAATGGCTTAGGATAATGATAATATGACCATGAATTTTTTAAATGGTGAAGAGTAAGGTAACTGAGGAATGCTTAGAATAATAACATAATGATCACAATTATCAGGAATGAGGAAAACAAATAAAGAATGCTGAGAATTATTAGAGACGTAGATTAAGCATATCATAACTCCCTCTCAGCTGAATATAATCATCCAATACGGGTACTAAGTGGGATAAAGTACTAGAATTCTCCTGACCATGAATGGGGTAATGGCACCAGTATAAATACTCACGCCTCAATGACCTACCCTTAGGTAAATAAAATCATCTGGCGTTGTTTGTAATAAATTACTGTTCTCTTTAACTTAGCCCAGATTTTCGTCCTTTTACAGTCTATTCGATGTAGCTCAGTGGCAGAACAAGACAATACTATTGCCCTACATCCCTTCGATGGCACTTCTTCATGACTAGCATCATTTTCTAGTGTTAAACAGTTGTTACAACTCAGAAATGAAGATGGTGAGATTGCAGTTTTAGACCAAGTTAGAGTAATAAGTATAGAGTTGTCCCAACCAGCCAGGAGTTAATGATAAGGGTGTTTAGGCTCTAAGGCTCCTATGACCCACTCTCAGCTGAATAAAATCGAATGATGTCAGCTGGAATAGAAAACTGTGCGCTGACCATGAAAAAGGTAATAAATAGAGGTAAAACATGAAGCTGAAGGGAGTAGGAAAATAAAAGAATGAGCAACAGAGTGATTTAGAGACAAGAGTGCGACATATAACTTTCAGGAGTGTGATAATAACTTCAGAAAAGACCTAAAAACATAAATATTCTTGTCTGTATGATGACTTTTTTAACTCTCTCTCTCTCTCTCTCTCTCTCTCTCTCTCACACACACACACACACACACACACACACACACACACAATAATTATATTCAACCGAGGAAAGACGTTTTACACTGATAGGGTTAATACAGACTTTTTTTTTTTTTCTTAACCCATCCTCATAGAGAAATTTCTACAGTACTGAATAAAATTGTCTGTAGGTAACAAACATATATTACACAAATCTTCATCGTATTACAGGAGGTTAATCAGAAGAGGCCTTAGCTTAGTGCCTATCGACTGTGCGAGGGTCACTAAGGCCTTAGCTTAGTGCCTATCGACTGTGCGAGGGTCACTAAGGCCTTAGTTTAGTGTCTATCGACTGTGCGAGGGTCACTAAGGCCTTAGTGCCTATCGACTGTTTGAGGGTCACTAAGGCCTTAGCTTAGTGCCTATCGACTGTGCGAGGGTCACTAAGGCCTTAGCTTAGTGCCTATCGACTGTGCGAGGGTCACTAGGCCTTAGCTTAGTGCCTATCGACTGTGCGAGGGTCACTAAGGCCTTAGGTTAGTGCCTATCGACTGTGCGAGGGTCACTAAGGCAGGTGGTATATTTTTGCGAGCCTCAAACACCCCCTGCAATACGAGCCGAGGTAGTTTGTTTACATTCAAGTCCCCAGTTACTGTACACTTCTGGGTGAACAGGGACCAAGGGCAACCACACTAAGTCCATTAGTCTGGCCCACCGAAGAATTAACTCGAGTTCTTCCAGTTGCGGGCTCATTGTGCTAACCAGTGCACCACCAGCCCCCCCTCCCCTTTCAATGAGGGAGTCACGCCCCCTCCATTCCCGTCACGCCTTCCACCCCGTTCCCTTAACCTCACTCAGTCCAACGACGTATAATAATCGAACGATAATATGCAGCTCAGCAGAGACTTTTGCTGACCAGAGGGGTTAGATACAGCCTTCATTAACCTCTTCACCTCGAGGACCCTCAATAATCTTAATGGGATAAACAGGCAGAAATAAAGGGCAACAAAAATAGGTCTTGCGGCAAAGGTACCCCTATGGTATACGGTGCAGCTTATCTTTTTTTTTTTTTTCCTATTACCACTTTATTCCTTTCACCTTAATCTGGCTCAGATTTTCGTCCTTTTGCTGCTTATTTCACGTAGCTCTGCGGTAGAATAAGACAATAGTACAGCTCTATACCCATGTTGTAGCACTTCGTGACTAGCATCACACTTCAGTGCCAATCTGTTGTTACTTGTAAGCACTAAAGATGTACAAAGGTAAATTTTAGGCCAAGTTAGAGTAAAAGGAGTATAGTTGAATCTATTAATCTTGTAAGGGCCATACTAAAGCTGTCAGCCTACGTTGCAGCTTTGTTTCACTGCTGCCTCTGCCTTATCCGTTGTAGCCGCTGGTGGATGGTGTGCGTGGCCACCTTGCTACTGGAACAATCCGAGGTACATTATCGCGCCGGTCAGACTGGTGGACAAAGTACCCCCTTCCCATCCAATATATTACCACTACGTCGGGAATCGAACCCGGGACTCCCCAGTGAGAGCCAGGCAGCAATCCACTCCGCCATGACCAGGTAACAGTTATCTCACATTGTCACAGTCTTGTAACCAATGTCCCTCCGCCGCCATTGTGGGCCTGAAGAGGTGAGACAACCCCCTGGCACTCTGGCAAGTAGATGCTATTAATCTATCTCTAGCACTTACGGCAAGTCAGAATGAAGAGAGAAACGTGTACTTTAAGCAGGAAAATCATCCAGTATATTACCACTATGCCGGCAATCGAACCCCAGAACATCTCTTTATCAGTGATTTGTTTTGTGTACCGGTAAAAAACTTTAAGATTCTTTTGTGAGTTACAGGTATAACATTTTAATATCGACAATAGATAGAAAGAAGGAAAGATGTATGGATAGATAGATAGACAGATAGATAAACTGATAGATAGATAGATAATTAGACAGATAGACAGATATTTAGAGTCTGTGGCGAGTTACCCATATACTATTTTAATATAGGCAATATAGATAGATATGAAGTTTCATATATAGACGGATGGATGGATAGATAGATAGATCTAGCAAAAGGCTGCTAACATTTACAGAAATAAACTGATAAGGAACGGGTCCTGGATAGTCTGCAACTGAAGAGAATAATGACTTTCAATTGGACTCTTTGCATGAACTGCTGGATTAGAAATCTAGAAGTTATTTTACTTTGATTGGGTGGTTGATTTTCTATCCTCTTTACTTTGATTGGGTTATCAATTGTCTCTCCCGTTATTTGTTTGTATTAATTCTGTGAGTATGGTGTAAATCAGAGGCAGGCAATCGAGTGTCCAGTACATCAACAGTTTCCCATTGACCACACTACAAGGGGGAACAGATGGCCACTAGATCATCCTTGTGTTGTGGATGAATGTGGCAGAGAGGGTGGGAGAAAGGATAAGGGAGAGAGGATGGAGAAGGGAGAGGAGAACGGGAAAGAGAGGAAGGGTGGGAGAGTGGAGTAGGATGGGAGAGGAAAGGGAGAGGGAAAGAGAGTGGGAGGAGGATGGGAGAAGAAAGGGAAATAAGAGGAATGTTGGAGGAGGATGGGAGAGGAAAGATAAGAGAAGGAAGGGAAGGAGGTTGCGACAAAAGGCGAAAGGTTAGTGGGTGGGAGAGAGGAAATGGGAAGAGAGAAGAGATATAATGGATGTAAAGGAAGGTAAGGTATGAGCTGGAGGTTGTGAGGAAGGAGTGAAAGGGGGAAAAGGAAGATAGGAGAGATGAGGGAAGGTGGGGGCAAGAAAGGAAGGAAAGGTGGAGAGACGTAGGACAAGGAATGAAAGGAGGAAGATGAAAGAGAAAGGAAAGAAGGGAAGAAGTGGAGAGAGAGGATGAAACATCAGAGGGTAGTAGAAAGAGGGGAAAGAGATGGAAAGATGGAATAGAGAAGAGAAAAGAGATGAGAAGAGAAGAGAAGAGCGAGAGAGGGGGAGGGGGGAGGAGGAAGGTAGGAAGACAGACTGTAAGACGAGAAGCTGGAAAGAATGTTAAAAGGAAAGACGAAATAAGATAACAGATAAGAAAAGGGGGTGTAAATGGAGGTAGGAGGAAAGAAAAGAAGAATAAGGAAAGAACGATAAATTGTAGGGAGCGGGGTATGGTAAAGGCAAAAAGGAATGGAAAAATTGGTAGACAGGAGGAGAAAGAGGGAAGGCAGACGGTATAGAATCATAGGCGAGAACTAAGGAAAGGTAAAGCAAAGTAAGAAATAATGGACAGATTAACAACAGAAGTAATAGTTCGTTCAAGAGGAGTCAGAAATGAAGAGGTGAGTTCAGTGGAAAGAAAAAGTGGAAAAGGACATGGAAAGAGGGGCAGAAATGCAGAGATGAGATGGAGATAAAAGGAGGAAGTGGAGGGGAGGGGGAATGAAAGGTGAAAGAGGAAATGGGGTATTGTATAAGTTTGTTAGGGAGTAATGTAAGGAGTGCAGATGAGAAGCACATAATGTGGAAGGACGGAAGTGAAAGTTAGAGAAAAAGAGGGAGGAGAGAGGAAGAAGGAAGAGAAAGGAAGAGAGGAAGAAGGAAGAGAAAGGAAGAGATGGAGAAGAAAGCGGGTGAGGGATGTCAGTGTGAATGAGAGTTGAGAAAGGACGTATTGTAGAAAAAGAGAAAATGGTGAGATGAAAGGGAATAAGAGTATTGAGGAAGACGGATTCGTGAGGAGCTTACGTATTTTCTCATTCACAGGAGGCTCACCAGCACCGCATCTTAACTGTTTACTGTTCATAACACCTTAATGTTGTTTTGTCTCTGTCTATAGCCATATTCCTTAATGCTGTAAGGGGTGGCCAAAAACAAATCGCCTCCGTCACCTAGTTCACTGTCATTAGGATGTCCTCACTCCACCCCACCCACCCCCCTCTCAAATATATCTATCTCTCCACCCGACTCCTCCATCTCATCACCGGTCTCTTCCCCACCCTTCCCCCCTCCATCTCATTCACTTATGCTTTCCTAGTGAGTGTCTCATTTTCCATCCTCTCCATCTGAACAAACCATCTTAGAGCATTTCTCCTAACACTTTCAATCACATACCCATCAACATCACAATGATCTTTCACTTCATCGTTTGTCTGTCTGAGTTTCCATGTAACTTCACACGCTCCTCTCAGATAACTCGTTTTTACTGCCTTAACTCTTGACGTTGTCCTTTCAACAGGGCCCAAACATCGCTTCTATACGTTACAGTAGGGATGACTGTGCTGTCATGCAGCAATTATTATTATTATTATTATTATTTTTTAATAAATCCATATTTACTTCCCTATCCATTACCAATGCTTTCGATGAATCAGCAACCTTTCTACCCTACTGTGCCCCTTGATGCACTTAACTGTTTTGTATTTTAGCTATTTTTCATCCATCGAGATAGTTTACATATTACATTCAAAATTCTGCACTTGAGTGCCATATGCAGACATAACCTGGTAAGGAAGAGGGATCAGGGAACCGCCTCAGACCACAGGACTGTGGCCGACACACGTAGGTAAACAGGGAGACTGGTGTAGAACGAATCTTGGAGGTGGTCATCGTAGTGGAGGCGTGGACTACTGACCGTCCGGACGCGAGATCAATCTCAAGGTAGGCCATGAAACTGCGTGAGGATTTGAGTTTCGCGGAAGGACTGTTAACTGACCATCCTTTTACCTGGTCCGCCTACAGCATGTCATAATATTATCCTCCGCTAATACCATCACAGAAGTCCTTAGGCTAATGAGATAGCCAGAGTGCGTTACAGTATAGATGGTACAAATGCCCACATGGGTTCCTATACACCTCTCCGAAAGGGTCTCGACCCAAAATAAAACAGTTCAATTCCACTGCTCAAACACTTCAGAGAGCCATTTCAGTGGTTTATAATTCTGAATGTGCCAATGAGTCATGTGGGCAACTGCGTTTATCAGCATCCAGGCGGTGACATGTGATGTGTGCGCCGTCTGTTGCGCGTAAGAAGACTATCTTGGTATAAGTAAAGGTACCGGTATGTTTGGCTAGTGCTCTAAGTTATATTCACAAAAAATGCGACAAATATGCCATATGATAACGAACAGAAGAAACGAGAGAAAGAAGGGATCAAGAAGAGGAAGAGGGCGAGAAGTACGGGGAATAAAAGGTAAGGTGAAAGAAGAGTTAAACTAGTATAAAGAGGGTCATTTAAAAGTATTAGATAGAAGGATGTGAGTAAGGGAGAAGAGAAGGAATGATGGAAGAGGGAGTGAGAGAAGAACGAGAAGAAAATGGAATTCAGAAATTGACGTAAAGAGACGTTTAAGGAAGACATTGGGAGAGAAGGATGTGAGCAAGGAAGGAAAGGAGGAGGGGAGAGAGTGATGTAAGAGAAATGGAGAGATTAGGAAAGAGATAAGAGGAAGATAAAAGAAGAAGAATCACTCTTAGTGTCATAAAGACTTTGTAGTTACTTGTAGAGAAGTATATTTTAGACTTGTGGTCGAGCGGCTTTTATATCTTGTAGTAGTTTCCCCACCAGATGTCATGTAGTGACGGGAGAGGTAAAGAATAGTATGGGACTATTTTTATTTGTCTTGGAAATATTAAACAGGTATAAGAGTACAAGTCCCGGGTAGCTACCTCCCTGTCTCGCTATCTCTCTCTCTTTCTGTTCTAAGGCTAATCTCCGTCTCGACCTCTCTCTAGGGTCGCTTGTCTCCTTCTAAACTCTCTTTTCTAAAATCTGGTGTAGTAGGGGTGTGTCACATATGTTCCTCATGGCAACAGATCTTTCTCACGAGAGGACTGCTGACAGCTAACTGCATCATCTCCTTACTGGCCGCTGTCGTCAGCTTTCCTCCGTGTAAGCATGTTTAGCGCTGCTAGATTCTCGCAGACACAACACCTTCTCATCATTTGACTTCCTGCTTCTATCTGTCTCTCTATCTATCTATTTATCTATCTATCTATTATGTAGTCCTATATTTGCTCGGCCGCGCAAAAATGGCGTACCATCGACATTTAATAGTTATAATATATTAATACATACTACATACACATTATAATGAACTTATAAGCTAATTAAGTGAAATACATAATATTGTAAAGTAACATAATTGTATGAATATTGTATACATATATTATTCATAGTAAATAGTGATTATTCAGTAATACTACATTTTAAATAAGTTGTATACATATTGGAATAAATGCATTAAAGTAAATTATTTAACTGTAATACAGTATGTACTTGGGATATTATAGTGAAATGCATACATGCAAGAATAAAAATAGTTTAAAATTAAGATTATTGTAAGAGTTATTAATATTTCATTCAAAGATAATGGTACTGGTCTGTCATATATGGGTCATTCTTCTTTGTGTTGTTATTATTATTATTATTTTTTTTATATATATAATTAATACTATATACAAAATATATACACTTCATTCAGGGTGGTTAACTGTGATGTTAACTCTCCCCCCACTAAACAATGACTCCAAATTAGCAATTCTTGCATGCATTCTGTGCATTGCCAACAGCAATACTGCAACTACAATGCAGATGATTATAAAGACAGAAGGTGCTTGGCTATACAGTACACATAATATGGGTTGAACATACTCAAACTCAAATCTTCCCAGGGCTTCATTGTTTCATTGATCAGCTGCATAGTTTCAAACTTAGGTGAAGTCAGCTTAATACTTGTGCTCATGTTTAAGTTCATATCAGGCAGTGGGTGGAAATGTTTGTGTGTATGGTTGATAATGGCGTAGTGATTGATGGTGGAAAAAGTAGACATGGATGGTGTAAATACCGCACAGTAGTCTGGTGCTATGTATAATCCTGAGGCTGATGTATGAGATGGTGGTATATCTGGACAGACTATGTAAACTGATGTGTTATGAGGGAAATAAAAAAACTGCGAGTGTCCAATGCGTTGATGGTGTACAAGTTTATCTGGAGCAAAAGTGAAGTTGCAATGATGATGAATATTGTTATTGCTGATGATAGCCATTTCACAAGGGACCGTATCAGTAGGCTGAAACGTGAAAATGTACGCAGGACAAAGATGAACAGCATGTAAGGATAAAGTATGCGGCACTTTCGCTCAATCGTTGACTCACTTGCGAAAGTGACAGTGTCTCGTCTCTTGGAGACCATGATGAGTTCGGTGTCTGTGTTGATGTTGATGATGACTAAAGTGTTGTTGTTTCTATAGGGGAAGGGGTGTATTTGGTATACTGTGAACAGGTCTTCCGTGATGAATGGTACATGAACTATCACTGATGTTGGTGTTAGTGTTGCTTCTAAGTATGGGTAATATTGCATAAATTCCCTACTGCGGAACAATGGCTTCAATTTATGTTTATGTATGCCTTGACTAACTATCTGACGTAGCTCATGAACTGGGAGTAAGTCATTCGTGATCTTGCCATCACCAGCATTCGAAATTCCTTGCATAAGTGCCCTGAAATGATCTCTAGTGTTCTCTAATTGTAGTAGAATCGTGCCAATATGTTCTGTGATGATGGAGAAGTGCTGGAAAAGAGTAACGTTGCCCTCTAAGTCATTTATTTTATCTATACTCTCGAGAGCTACGTTTTCTGCTTGTTTCAGATTTTTCACAATTGTCTTCATTGCCGAGTTCTGTCCTGTGATGAATTTATCCTGGTATGTTAGTACCTGAGCTATCTTATTAAATTTGTTGTTTATTTCTTTAAGGTCATCCTCTGTAGCCAATCCAAAGATGTTTCCAAGAATTGCGCCGCCCAGATCGAACAAACCGCGCGTTTGGCGAGTACGTGTGATGTTGTTCCTGTCGCTCAGCACCTCCGTTCCATAAGATGGGAGATCTTGGATCATGACGAGCATAGTTGACTTCGCCTGTTCTAGTTTCCATTTCGCTAACTTCACCATTTCATCCACTTCCTTGGTGATATGTGATTGTGAAACATAATTCCCTATCTTGAAGTCCAGAGTTCGCATCGGCGTCGCAAGTCTTTCTACATAAGTAGGTAAGTCATACAAGTAATCTAGACTTATTTCAGTACTCATGACGTCCTTGACGATTGTAGTCGTGGCCGTTGGAGCTATGAGGCATCCTTGTCGTACTATATGCTTGGGGTCTAGGTGCGCATATACTCTTACTATGTATAGGAGAATCCATAGCATAAGTCCCTTCATCGTAACCTACCGAAAAAAAAAAAAATCTATTAATTTCCTATAAAGCTGTGGTTGATGATAGTGATGATGTGCGTTACGGTTGGCTGTTATTTCATTTATAGAAGGAGTTTAAATCGATATTTAATTCTCGTAAATGATGTACTGTAGATTTCATTGGAATAGTTGCACCTATGTTCGATTGTTTGGTATATGACCTTAATTTCTTTTTGTAATCATTGTTGTGTTCTTGCTTGGTTTCTTGAGGTACGTTCACCTGTTCGGTTGTATCCGAGGCTGAATAATTATGTGATAATTCCCTTGAAACTCGTTTTAAATGGTCAATATGAACTTGTTTTTCCTCGCCACTTGAAAGTGACTTAATTAAAACTTTGTTTGCCTTTATGTTAATTACTCTGTATGGGCCCTCAAATTTAGGGGATAATTTATTGTCTCTCGTATGAATGACTCCGTAAACAATGTCTCCCTAAGCTGATAGGTGAATCTTTTGCCTTCTTGTTAAATGCCTCCGTCATTTCTTCCTTGGACATCGTTAATTGTTTTTGCACTCTTTTGTGAATGTCCTGGAATTCACGTAAACGGAGTTTAGAGTAATCATCGTAATTGTATATAGGCATGCTGTCACCTTCTAGGAGCTCATATGGTAATTTTTTATCTGTGCCATATATAATGAAATGTGGTGTGTCACCAGTGGATTTATTTATAGACCCATTAATGGAGGCCTCTACTCTGGGAATCCAATCATCCCAGCTTGCATAATTTTCACTGAGAATGTGTCGTAGCACATCTAATACCTTTTTATTTTGTCTCTCTACCAACCCATTCGATGCTGGGTGATAGGCCAAAACGTTAACCTTTTTAATGTTGTATTGTTTACATATTTCTTGTAAGATCTCAGAATTAAATTCTCCTCCATTATCACTTATTAATACCTTTGGGGTAGTAAAGCGACATATTACATTATCTGTTATTGCCTTTGCTACTGTCTCTGCTGTCTTATCTTTAATTGGAGCTAAAATGACATAACGGGAAAAATGATCCGTTGCTACGAATAAGTATAGGTTATTATTGTATGATAATGGCATCTTGAGTAAATCAACAGCGACAACGTCCCATGGTTGATGTGGTACAGGGTAATTACCCATCGGTGCAGGTGTGATTGGGTATCCTTTGTGTTTCGCACATGATTCGCATCTGTCTATATGATTGTTTATATCTCTTCGTAATGAAGGCCAGTAATATAATAGCTGGGCTTGGTTGAATGTCTTATCCTTTCCAGGGTGTCCTGCATGTGGGCTGTCGTGTATCATTCGTAATACTTGGGGTATCATGTCATTAGGTACTACCAACTGGTTAGTATTTCTTTGGCGTTTTGGTTGTTTAGAGTTAATTTTGTATAATGTATTATTGACCATTGTGAATTGTTCAAGTGGGACATGCAGTTTGGGTAATTGTATGTCATCTCCACTTTCTAACTTGTATATTACTTTTGACCATACTGGGTCAAGTCTTTGTGCCTTTGCGATATCCTCGTGGTTTGGGATATTTCCTTTGAGATCTAACGCCGCGACCTGAATTGTGTTCGGGTTCCTAGATAATGCGTCAGCTACTATATTCATTTTACCTTGTATATAATGTATTTGTACATTGTAGTTTTCAACTGTACATTTCCATCTTGCTCTCCTCCCAGAAAGGAGTTTTTCTTTAAACATACCCACCAGTGGTTTATGGTCGGTGAATAAGTGGATTTCGTAACCATATACCAAATCTCGAAACTTTTGTAATGCAAAAATCACTGCAAGTGCCTCTAAATCTGTAGTGCTATAATTTTTCTCCGCACCTCTTGTTTGTCTGCTGGCAAATGCAATTGGTTGATTCTTTCCTCTTTTATCTTCCTGCATCAGTACAGCCCCTAATCCTTTAACTGATGCGTCTGTACAAATAAGAAATGATTTCGTGTAATTCGGATATGCTAAACAAGGTGCATTTGTTAGTTTAATTTTTAGATTGTTAAATGCCCTTTTTTGTTCTTCCCATTGGAATACAGCATCTTTTTTGAGTAGTTGGAATAGAGGGAAGGCTATATGAGAGAACTGTGGTACGAAGGACCTATAGTACCCAGCCAGACCTAAAAATTGTCTAACTTCGTCAGTCGTAGTGGGTTCAGGAAAATCTCTCACTGCCTGTATTTTGTCATCAGTGGTGTGAATACCATCAGAACTTAATTTGTGGCCTAAGAAATTTATTTCCTTAAAGCAAAATTTGCATTTAGAAAGTTTAATTTTTAATCCAGCATCACTAAGCTTTTGTAAGAGTAAGTCTAATTTCCTGAGATGATCCTTAATATTCTTCGTTGCGATAATAATATCGTCAAGATAAACAAATATGCCTTGTCCTAAAATTCCGGACAATACGTAATTCATAAGACGCTGGAACATACCGGGGGCTGTCCTCAGTCCCATTGGCATTCTTGTATATTGATAATGGCCTCTGTTTGTTGAAAAGGCAGTGTATTTACGTGACTCCTGAGATACCGGAATCTGATAGTATCCGTTTAGGAGATCGATGGTCGAGAATATATTATTCTCAGGACCAATATTCTGTAGAACATCACTTAGCAATGGCATGGGAAATCTGTCTGGGATGGTGTGATTATTTAGTTTACGGTAATCTACTACCGCACGCATTTCTCCATTTCTCTTGGGCACAAAGAAAAGGGGAGCGTTCCACGGAGAAACTGAAGGCTCAATAATTCCAAGCTTTAACATTTCATCGACATACTGATTTGCAAGTGTACGTTGGGAGTGTGGTATGCAATAAGCTGGTACGAAAATTGGTGGTGTTTCTGGGTGCACATTAATCATGTGATTAATCAAGTTAGTACACCCTAATTGTTCTCAGGGCAATGCTACGGTGTCCCTGTGTGTTTCCAGCAGGGTTAACAAATCATTTTCTTCGTCAAATTCACCTGAGTGAATTAAATTCTCTTTTATTCTTTCTCTATCCGTAGATTTGATCTCACTTGTTACTCCACCAATATTTATTTCCTTCACAGGGGCGAAACATTTTTCAATATTAACTATGCAAGTTCCCTTCTTCAACTGAACTTCCCCATTCATGTGATTAATAATGAATATCTGAGTTAGCCCTTCGTCGTTCGTATGACATAATGCGTTTTCTAATGACAATCCCTTTACTTTACATAATTCTTCTAAGACAAGAACAGTACTATTCCGTAATTTGCTCTTTATGGTAACCTTCATGTATGAATTAGGTGGTATAACCAAATCATTAATGAGATGGGCTGGAAAAATTGATAAATCAGTACTGTTATCTGGGTCACTAATTCTGGAGGATGGGGTTGCTGGTGTAAGTGGATCTATACACTCATCTGTTTGTGTATGTTTGTTAAAGCCTTTAATATTACCAATTCTTTTTGGCTCTCTTCTACCAATCGGTGAGGGCTCTGAAAGTATTTCCTCTATGAATTCATTATCAAAGTCTATTCCATTCATTTGTGGGAGTATAGTTATGTTCTCAGTTCTCATGGATCTTAAGCCCAGTAACATATGAGCTTTAATTGCTAAGTTTTCAACGATATAGAACAATGCAGAGAATGGTCTTGTAGTTTCTGTGAAACTGAGATTTAATCTTATCATACCTTTTACTGTAATCTCTTGACCATCTACTGTGTATAATTCTAAATCAGCTTCATCCAGAAATGTTACTTTCTTTTTATTTTTAAGAATTCTGTTTAGTTCTTCATGTGTTATTAAGTTCACTGGAGAGCCTGTATCTAAAAATAAGGAAACGTTTTGATCCTCACATACAGCTGGTATCAAGATACACTCATTTCCCAACATGCCTCCTATGTGAAGTTTAACCTTGTTCTTCCTTACGTTTGTTCGTTTTTGTCATGACTTGGTCTTCCCCCGATTTGAACATAGACACAATTTTTTCTACTGTTTTGCAATCACTAGTCCAGTGCCCTTGGTATCTATGATGCCTACAGTAAGGACCAAATCCTTGTGTCTTTTGATTATCCTCTTTTGCCTTGATAAAGCATTCATACCTTGTGTGTCCTGGTTTTGCACAGTAATGACACAGAATGGACCTATCCCTTGACTGTGACCTACGAGGTGATTTCCCATAAAAAGTGTTGTTTATGGCGCGAGACCTGCTCGGGCTGCGCGAAAACTTATGAAACTGCCTGTAGGAAGGCGTGTGGGAACGAGGTCTAGGCGTCTTTGTTTGTTTGGGCTGCCTCATTTCTGGTCGCGATCGATTTTGTTCTCTGTTTGGGGTCGGTGTTGATGTTTTCACAGCTGATACTGTCTCAGGTACCCTGATTCTACCAGAATGTGCATGTGTGTCGACCACACCTGCTTTACTGCACTGCATCTCTACCTCGTTCATTAAGTCTAGTAAGCACATTCCCGGGGTGTACGCGATTGTTTTGGCGATCTTAAGGGTTCTATCAGGTAATTTACACAAGGCAGCTACATAACCAATGATGTCCACGACGAGGTCTGGGGACATCTTTCCATCATCTGTTATCCACTTAGAATTCTCCAGAGTAGCTAATAGGGTTCTCTTGATTGTGGAGACATCAGCAGTTATTTCACTGAGCACATGGTTTGTAGTGTGCTCCCTTACAAGATCTACAATTTTATGTAATTCTGGAATTATACCTGGCAAGAAGTTCATACCTACAGAAAATTTCTTCAGAAATTCAGTTTTAAATTCATCATATGTCCTAGCACGATGTAGCTTATCGGAGCGCAATAAATTGCTTGCTGGACATCTTTCCTGGCTTATGCAAGATGAAAAAATAGCAATTTTCTCTTGTTCATCTAGTATGTGGCGCTTGATGAACATTTGTTCGCACTGACTGATTAATGAAATGACATCAATGCGATCCTTGTCTGTGCCAGAGAATTTTGGGGCAGTCTTATCCTCGTGATACACAAAAACGTGAGGTGTGGTTTTTAGATCAGCAGTATTTGGTTCTTGATTCATATTTAATGATTGCCCTGTTAATTCAACTTGTACGAGTTTATCGTTATGTGAGGGAATGGTAGAATATGTATGACCGGACCGGTGAACCCTGTTAAGTATATTGGCATACGTATTCAAGGCAGCTGCAAAGTCGATACTCTCTACGTCTGAAGGGGTTTCCCACTCATCATCCGAAACTCCCGTATTTGTTTCCTTATCTATAACGTGTGGTGTGGGTTGTACAATGGGTGGGTTGTCTCTTAATTGTGAGTCTGATGTTGTGGCAATTTGTGTCATCTGGTATTAACGTGGGTGGTGGCGAAAATATTCCTGTCATTAAGATATGATGTTATGAAATACGCCTCTTGTTTATTTATGTCCTAGCAAACTAGATGATTAAATAAGTTGAATATAGCTAATTTTAGCACTGAGAAGAAATGAGCAAGTATAATTTTACCCACTTGATACAGATCGTAGAGGTGTGTCGATACAAAAGTCGATCTCGGAAGAAAATACAGGTTTGATTGAAGATCTCTTGATAATTCTAGTGGTGTGTTGATGGACGATATTACTCAGGAAACTCCATGGCCTGGTATTTGTAGTGGTTAACGGCTGTTCCAGGCAAACCTCAGCATAGAACGTCGAATTTCCAACTTAACCGTGAAAATAAGTGAATATGAGTAGGAGCTATGTGAATAATGAGTAGTGGGTGAGAAGTGCCTGGTGTCAGTCACACGTTGCTTGGCATGGCAGACTCGCGTTGTGATGTCATCTCAGCACATGGTGACGTCGGCTTCCCACACTGGTAGCTGTGGTGAGTGAATGAGTAGCGATGAGTAACTTGAGTGAAGATGAGTTGTGAGTCGTGTCTCACTCTTCGTTTGTTTGTTCCCTTTATTCTATGTGGAAGTTTTCTCGGTCCTTTTCTCTAGTGATTTATTCGTTGTGGGATGAAGACTGCCGCTACTTGTAGGTGCGTGTAGAAGATTATACAGACGACGTAGAGTTGTTAATTGTAGTTGATTGTAGATGGCTGTAGTTGATTGTAGATGGCTGTAGACTTTGTAGAACTGAAGCTAATCTTGTAGTCTCGGTTGCTTTTGTAGAAATTTGCTTTTAATTCGGAGACGATGTCCGCATTTGCTGGTTTGTCGTTAAGCTACTTGCAAGGCGTCGAGTGATCTCTTGACCTCTGCATCAGCGTAATGATCTGGGAGACGGAGGGGGCAGGATGGAGAGAATACTGTCAGGAGCTGATATTGTTGGTTCTTTTCAATCTTGATATTTTGTAGGAATTTAATGTTGATTCGTAGACGAGGTTCGTATACGTTCGCTGCTACCAAATGTCATAAAGACTTTGTAGTTACTTGTAGAGAAGTATATTTTAGACTTGTGGTCGAGCGGCTTTTATATCTTGTAGTAGTTTCCCCACCAGATGTCATGTAGTGACGGGAGAGGTAAAGAATAGTATGGGACTATTTTTATTTGTCTTGGAAATATTAAACAGGTATAAGAGTACAAGTCCCGGGTAGCTACCTCCCTGTCTCGCTATCTCTCTCTCTTTCTGTTCTAAGGCTAATCTCCGTCTCGACCTCTCTCTAGGGTCGCTTGTCTCCTTCTAAACTCTCTTTTCTAAAATCTGGTGTAGTAGGGGTGTGTCACATATGTTCCTCATGGCAACAGATCTTTCTCACGAGAGGACTGCTGACAGCTAACTGCATCATCTCCTTACTGGCCGCTGTCGTCAGCTTTCCTCCGTGTAAGCATGTTTAGCGCTGCTAGATTCTCGCAGACACAACACCTTCTCATCATTTGACTTCCTGCTTCTATCTGTCTCTCTATCTATCTATTTATCTATCTATCTATTATGTAGTCCTATATTAGATGGGGTCCGAAAGTGAGAACCGTGTATGGGGAAGGAGAGAGAGAGAGAGAGAGAGAGAGACGTATATTTCTGTATGTCAAGATTACGTATAGCCAACATATTGTACACTAGAATTATTGGCCTAAGGAGAGAGAGAGAGAGAGAGAGAGAGAGAGAGAGAGAGAGACGTATATTTCTGTATGTCAAGATTACGTATAGCCAACATATTGTACACTAGAATTATTGGCCTAAGGGGAGAGAGAGAGAGAGAGAGAGAGTCGTATATTAGAGTAAGTCAGTATTACGTACAGCCAACTTACTGTACACTAGAATTACAGGCCTAAGGAGAGAGAGAGAGAGAGAGAGAGAGAGAGATTTCGCGTTCATCATTGTCACCGTCGTAATTATCATTTCCTTCTCAGTCATTATCATCCTCGCCATAATCATTTTCTTCCTGCTTCTCTTCCCCTTCCTCCTCCTCCTCCTCCTCCTCCTCCTTATCATCATCAGCAGCAGCAGCAGCAGCATCATCATCATCATCTTAACCTTCTTTCCTACTGTTATAATATAAATAGGATGAATATGATCCAGATTCAGAAAAAAAAAAAAGGATGAAAACAAGAAAGTGTACTTATGGACAGAGTGGCCAGCGTCAGTGTGCCACAGCTGCATTGACTCATCATTCTATTTAACCACTTCATCCCCATGACGGTGCTGGATTGGGACGCCTTCATGTGATGGCACCGATATTCCCTAACCGAGTTGCTCTGCTGCCTGTTATACACATGTCCCTCAGCTCCCTCCCCATCTACTGAAAGGAAGATGGTGAGTTACAGGACGAGGGCAACTTCAGCCTGCAGCCACTGTGATCTCGTTTACAAGAGGCTGAGGTTGCCACTACTGCTACTCATTGTCCCCTGATATACAGTATATACGGTACTGTCTAATCTACTCTTGCTGCTTTACTTCCAGCCTAATTATGGAGAGATTAATTTTCTTATTTATTTATTTATTTATTTTTGTAGATGGGGTAACGAAGGCAATATCTATCCCGTCCAATTTGGAAAATCTCTCATAATCTAAGTAAAACAGTGGGAAATTAGGAGACATGAAAGGGAATATACATCCTGGGGCTGAAGGTGTTAAGTTATCCATTAATCACACAGCTGCAGGGAAAGCAAAAAGTGACTATAATGTTACGGAGAAAAGAAATACATCCATAATTCTGCATGAAGTTTATAAAAGACAAACAAATATGTGAAGATAATTAGGCTTGTGAAGTGGATTTTCGGTGCTTTAATGGTTGTGTGACCCGTTTCTTAGGTCATGAGGTTGGTAATTATCCCCCTTTCGTATTACATTTTCATTACTATATTTCCAAATCCATTTTTATCTCATCATCAGGTGAAAAAGGTCATTGTGGTGGTGGTGGTGGTGGTGGTGTTTACTAAAGAAAATCAAATTTCTACGGAAGTAATACACTATGATATATAATTTATAGGTATCACGTGAAAAGCAATACTTTTCCTCGGAAAGCTTAGAAAAATATCTGCATCGCCGGCCATCTAAGTAAGTTCTTTCCCGGGCAGACATAATATTCGAAATTATTACATATCCATTTCGTTGATAGAAAAACAACCACGAAACAGAGCTGTAATAAAGGTGATTAATATAATGAAGAAAAGTATTTCTTGAGATAATTTTTCAGTATTGTTTATGCACATGGATCTGAATTCTCGTACATGTACCGTATAAGAGATACTCTGTTGTTTAGTCAGGAAAAAGCAGCGTTCATACTTATCTTGCAACCTTCCCCCTAGACCTTACCTGAAATGGAGAAAAACTATATGTTAAATCGTTTAGGTTAGAAATTAATTGCTTAAAAAGGCACAAATATAAAATCGACATTATATAATTTAATGCATAAGTACATGGTTTAAGCTTCGACTATAATTGCCTACAACGTATTAAATTGTTGTAATCGCAATTATTTACGGTCCCGTGTGATGATGTCTTTGTACTTGTGTCGTGATCTGCAAGGTATATGAGACTGCAGCGTGCTTAATCTGTTGCTGTTGCCTTTTTATGCTTGAAGAAAGAATTGAACGGAGCCTTAGTAATACCCATACTTACCAGCGTCCTATGACGGACACCAATATCAATCCACTTCTACGCGATGAACAACGAAACAGTGAGCAATGATTTTCGAAACCCAGTAATGTGACCTTAGGAGCCCAACAAACTTTCAGTACTATGGTATAAGAGTTTCAAAACTGTTCGACTGAAGAATGGATAAATTTTTCTCATCGCAACAATACAATGCCCATTATTGCATGACTGAATCTCTCGCCCATCCGTTTCATGTCAACTCGTCCACTGTCCATCTCTCCCCCACGACAAACTTTCAGGAGAAATCCGTTCCCCCCGCTAATGCCAGCCCTCATACAACGCCCAACTTCACAGGGTGTGTTGATCCCCTCGGGCCTTCCATTCACCACCATCATAACTCATCCCACCCGATCCCACCTACTCATTTCCGCCCACCACACCCGTTTTCCCCCCGTCGCCTCTGACATGCATCTTACCGACCTGCCAACAACACCCATCTCCACAGCATAATACTTTCCCAGTGAGCACCACCAATAACACCGTTCCAGCCTATCCCACCAGCTCCTTTCCACCCATGTCACCCATTTCTACACCTATGTCGTGAAAATGATAAAAATCAATGTCGTGACTGACAACCGAGTTACAGTAGACCAGATTAACAGAATATATTTACCTCGTTGTGCTCTCCCCCCGCCAACCACCAGCATCCAAACCCATCCCACCGCCTCGTCCACCACCATTCCACTAGTAGGCCAACTGGCAGACTGGAAATGCCGTATCTCATCTAACTTCTTCATATCGAAAGATCTCTCATAAGCTGAATAAAATCGTCAGAGAAGAGCAAGAATAAAATAAAGACATCATGACAGTAATAGGTTAGTATTCTGAATTTAAGAAAAAAAATAAAAAGCCTACAAAGGCCTGGTGTCGCATTCTCGTCAGGTAAACAAACTGTGTGGCACCTGTAGATGATACATTGCGGCAAGTGGAAAATGTTGGGTGGGAGAGACACAGGTTACAGCTTGAATACTTTATTTTCTCTAATGCGAAATTCTGTGAAGCGCGAAACGTTAGAAGAAATACAGAATTCAAACTCCAGCCTGTCTCTCTCTCCCACCCAGCATGTGTAGCACCTTTCCTGCCAGGTTACTTCTTCAAGTGACATTAACCCCTGAAATACTGTTGTTTATTTTATGCTGCATTGTAGTAGCAGGTAACGAAGAGGACGTACTAAGCCTTCTTAGCTGAGTGCTGTAGAATGCTCGCTCGGTATATACCTTGTGTAGCTCAGGCTCTTGATTATATCTTTGAACCTTCACTTGCGTTTCACTACTATGATGGGTGCAGGCAGCTGTGTGTGTGTGTGTGTGTGTGTGTGTGTGTGTGTGTGTGTGTGTGTGTGTGAGAGAGAGAGAGAGAGAGAGAGAGAGAGAGAGAGAGAGACCAAAGTAAGGCCTTGTTTCGGGAAATAATTGAATGTTATTTGAATGGGAATAGGGAGGGAGAAGTGGTTCTGAGTTACAGGAAGGAAAGGAAGGGTAAAGGATGAATGGAGAAGGGTGATAATTAAAGGAAAGGGAGAAACGGGGGTAGAGGAAAAGGAAGGGAGAGAGCCTGAATGAATGAAGAGAGAAGGGAAGGCGTGAATGGGGAAGAGAAGAGTAAAGGGGTAGCGGAGATGAAAAGGAACGGGCGTGGGCGAAGGGAAACGAAATGGAAAGGTGTCAGTGGGGAGGAAAGGTGAAAGATGTGCCTGGGTTGGGGTAAGAAAGGGGTTCTGTCAGTCTTGCAAGGGTGAAGGAGGGGGAAAGGGTAAGGCAAGAGTGCAGAGAGGAAAAGGATGGGACAGAAAGGAAGGAAAGGGGAAAAGAAGGAATGTAAGATGTCGATGACCGAGTAATTCCTTGTCTTTACGGTATGATGATGTGTGGAAAAGCTTGGACCTGTGGTGAAGGGAAAGGAAAGGTAGGAGAGAGGGAGGCTGGAAGGAGGAGAGTGGATGGGAAGTGGAACGAGTACTAATGAAGCTAGAGGTGGATACGAAAGAGAGTGATTTGAAGAAGAAGGTGGAGGGAAAGAGGAGGGAAGGGATTGGAGGGAATAGGAGAACAGCATGGAAAGAACAGTATGGAAGGGAGGAATGGGAAAGGGGGGAGCGAGGAATTGGAGGGCGGAAGGGAACGGGGGAGGGGGGGGAGCGGTTAGGAATAGGGGATTGGCAGAGGATGATGAGGGGATAGGAAAGGGGAAAGAACTGGAAGAAGGAAGGCAAGAGGGAGAAAAGTGATGATTAATAAGAAGGGGTACTAGTAGAAGGGGATAAGAAACGGACGGTTGCAGGGAGAAGAGGAGAGGGGGAGAATGGAGGAGGGGAGAGGAAAGACAGAAGTGAAGAGAAGAAAGTGGGAGGGGATAGAAAGGGATTAGAAAGGGGATTTGAGAGGGGGAAGAGAGGATCGCAGGAAGAGGAAGGAGGGATTACATTTTCCAGCCACATACGAGAGTGAATGGAATAAGAATCACAAAACTCGACTTTGCTGAACAGATCATGCTAGCTAACGTGCCACTACATTTTTATTTCCTCCGCCAACGAAGTTGGATGAAGAGTTTTATTCATCCGTGTTTGTTTGTCTGTTTGAGTACGAGGTGTCTCAAAAAGGTGCTATCGGATTGCAGCGAAGTCTGATGGATAGGTGGCCAGTGGTAAAGGAAAAGTTGAATAAATCTGAGGTGGATGCAGATCCGGATGCAGGAAATAAATATATATATAATTTTTATTGGTGTTGGCGGAGATATATGTTTCTTGTGTAACAGTGCAGACTATGGCCGTAAAATTAATTGGCTATGTGAGACCGTAAAAGTATTCGTATTGTAGGAAGGAGGAATTACATCAGTATGTCATAAAGTTTTATTGGCGTTGGCGACGACGTGCGCTCTTGGAACGCGTTGTAGTTACCCGTCCCCGTCCCGGAGGGGCTTGGGAACAGGTATTGTTTTCACTCGGTTTACTTGTTTGTCTGTCTGTCTGTCTCTGTTAACAACGTTATGCTAAAACTACTGGAGCGATTTTGATTAAGATTGCATGGATGATGGGCTATGACCTTCTAATCACCTAATTAAATTTTGGGTCAAGTTGGGCCAAGGCCCAGGCTGTAGGCCGAAAAATGTAAAAAAAAAAAAAAAAAAAAGCGTAAAAAATAGTTTTCTTCGCCAAAACTCCTTTCAATTTCTTCATATCGACATAAAACCATAACCTAAAGGTGCATCTCTCAAATCTGCATCCTATAACACGTCTTATTACACCAGGGGAGTCACCCCAGTTAACGGTAGGGGGGTCAATATCAGGTGGGTCGGGCCTAGAATGTCAAATGGGCATAAAATCGTCAGTTTTCACCCGATTTTCTTCAAATTTGATCTGTGACATATTTGACTTGATATCCTGTTGTATTTATACGTCATTACTAAAATGACTGCCGGTGACGGGTTTGCTGTGCCTTGGCACCGCTTCTTGTTTATATGTGTATCCTATCTGTTGTCACCTACGTTTTTCATATATTTGTACTTATTTTTCTTTACTTCATTTTGGTCTTACTGTTGGTCTGTTTATACACCTGTTTATTGCTCCACTATCTGTTCACTGACAAACAGGTAAGGAAGTCATGCTAGGGAGCCTTCAAAGTCCCCAACACCACCATATTCTTTGTTGCCATACCGTCACATTCCACACCTTTACAACATTTGGTCTTACAGCACAGTTTGTTTTCACAACCTTTATGAAAAAGGTATCCTTAATCCATTTATGACCGTCTCAAACTGCGTGAATCCTTAACTGTTTTATTCATAATACAGCCAGACTAGATTATTCAGCTTTGGTGTGGTCTTCTCACCGTCATAGTATTAATAACACACTCCAGTATGTCTCCCAGGACGTGAGGAATTATCTGTATTATTTTTAAGAACTCCACATTTTGTGGAGTTCATAATGATACTGTAGATATTATTCATTTTCTTTTTTTTTTTCTTCTTTTTTTTTGGGGGGGGGGGAGAAGATCTAGAAGGCTTGCATTCCAAGACCGTTCGAGATAGAGACTTGAAACTTTCAGGAGAGATATATCTTAACTACAATCTTCTTTTGGCATTTTTTTTTCCTAGCAAGAGCGCCGCACGAGCGCAGCACGAGCGCCCTCTGTTATTTTTTTTTTATTTCAGCTCTCCTACACAGCAAAAACTACTGAATTAATTGCTTTCCAAATGTTCCAGTATGTAGTCTTCAATATATACTAGTGCACCTGGGTACTGCAATTGAGATCAACCAAGTACTTTTCGAGATATTGAGGGAAATCAAAATGGCCGCCTCATGCCTAAAAGTGATAAATAGGAAAGTTTTTGGCTGCGTTTGACCAAACTCTGTCGAAATGTAATGGGTCATGAGTGAACGTGATTTGCATAGTATAAATGGCCTTGACCTTCATCTCATGGCCACAGATCAATTTTTTTTTGAGTCGTTAAAAGTCCCTTAAAATGAGGCCTACAGTGATAACAAAAGTATTTTCATTTGGAATGTAGAGTTCTTTGAATATTGCTTTAGCAATTTTAGAATTCTAGTTGTTGCTGTTATAATAATAATAATAATAATTATTATTATTATTATTATTTTATTATTATTATTATTATTGTTGTTATTATTATTATTATTATTATTATTATTATTATTATCATCATCATCATTATTATTATTACTGTTATTATATCCCTCTGGCAATTGTATTCAAGTAGAATGGTCTTTGGACGTCACAAGTTTTATTTTTCTTTTCACTTTCATTTTTAACCCCTTCTTTGAAATTATTATTTTCTACTTTTCAGTATACTCACGCTACTGCTGTACTATTTTATCAAGCTTTGGGGAGACATCTAGCATGAGGTAAATTAAAGCTCTATGTATCCTATCAAGTTCGAAAATTCACTCTAGATCGGCGTAAACTTGTCTTTAGATACCATACAAATGACCTCAGCGTATTGTACAGGCTAACCCCTTCAGTGCGATGCCACCTTAAATACATAATTATTTCTGCCACCAGATATTTGTGTTTAGCTTAAGTGAGCCTTTGGAACAAAGGAAAAATACAGCCTTCATCAACCACTTCATTACAGATCTCGATAAGCTGAACAAAATCGTCTGGTGGTGGCCTGAGTAGAAAGATGAGGATGTAGGTGTATGGGTGGGTCAAAATTCTAAACAAGTATTATTTTTCTCTTGTTTGTATAAAATTGGCTGGAAATAGTAAAATAAAATACAGAAGGTGTTATTTTAGAAGACATTAACCAAAATTCGGTATGAATAACGCTTTCCTTGGATGAGTTAAATCGTCTAGTGGTGATCTGAGCCTGCTAAACCCAGGGATGTCCTTATCATGTTATTTTTGCCATATCCTGGTGCTTTTATTCTATTTAAGACAAAAATTTTGAAGCTGAGCCGGGATACACAAACGCACATACGATCAATTTAGTGTCGTAACTCAGGCTTTTATTTGCAGGAAGGACAAGGAGGCTCTCGAATCTTTGTCTGTCTCCTGTTCTAACTCCATAAAATCTTAGTTGCAAAGCGAAAATTGACGCAGGTTATAAATATTCATACCAAATTGTTCGACAGCTTCAGCAAAAATATATTGGTAGGAGAAGGGATCTTTATTTTGTTTTTGTTGATTTGGAAAAAGCCTTTGACAGAGTCCCTAGAGAGGTGGTGAAGTGGGCAATGAGAAAGCTTGGCTTGGAGGAGTGGCTGGTTAGGGTGGTTATGGCCATGGATGTGGGTGCTCACACCCAAGTGAGAGTGAATGGAGATTTGAGTGATGAGTTTTCCGTGAATGTTGGTGTGCATCAGGGGTCAGTCTTGAGTCCCGTGTTGTTTATCATGGTACTTGAAGCCCTTTCACGTGACTTTAGAAACGGACTCCCGTGGGAGTTGTTGTATGCTGATGATTTGGTGTTGATTGCAGAGAATGAAAGGGAGGCAGAGGAAAGGTTTAGGAAGTGGAGAGATGGTATGGGGCAAAAGGGTTTAAGGGTAAATTCAGATAAAACAAAAGTGATGATATCTAGGGTTGGTGGCGGTACTGTCAAAGACGAGGGAGAGTGGCCATGTGCAGTTTGCCACAAGGGCGTGGGAAGTAATTCCATCTTGTGTGGTGTGTGTGATAAATGGGTGCATAAAAGATGTAGTGGTATCAGAGGTAGACTGCGAGATAATGCTGATTTTATGTGTACGGCGTGCCGGGGTGAGCAGGTGGAGATCGTCAGACGTGAAAGGATTGAACTTGCTGGTGAATCTCTTGAGTGTGTGGAAGAGTTTTGTTATTTGGGAGACATGTTGTGTGCTGGAGGTGGGGCCGGAGCTAGCTCTGTGGCTAGGGTGAGAAGTGGTTGGAAGAAGTTCAGGGAGCTCTTGCCTCTCCTGACATTGAGAGGGCTCTCCCTACGTGCTAAGGGGTCTTTGTATGCAGCATGTGTTAAGAGTGTAATGCTGTATGGCAGTGAGACCTGGGCAGTGAAGGAGGAAGACATTCGCCGGCTCAGACGTACAGAAATGACAATGATTAGGTGGATGTGCAGTGCGTCCCTGCGTCCAAGGCCTGGAGGGGCTGGGTTTACAATGGAAGAGTTGAGAGGTAGGATGGGACTGGAGTGTATTGGTGTTGTGATGAGGAGAGGTAGATTGAGGTGGTTTGGACATGTGGAGAGGATGGGGGATGATAATTGGGTGAGGAAGGTGAGAAGTGTTAATATTGGGGGTGGGATTATGAGGGGTAGACCGAGAAAGACATGGGACGAGGTCATTAAGTGTGACCTTAGGGTTAAGGGACTGAACAGGGAGGCTGCAATGGATCGTGCAGCGTGGAGAGCCGCCATTAGGTGACCAAGGCCGACACATGCAAGCATGTTGGAGCCTTTAAAAACGAAACGAAACGAAACGAGGACGATCAGGGAAAGGGAATGGAAAAATATAATCCTTTATCTTGTTCTTCCTGTAAAAGTATATCTAAGTTGAACAGGGAATTGATCTTTAGTATAAAAGAGAATCCTACCCCTGAGGACTTATACTGCTTTAACCCCATCATGGCCGAAAATCACCATCTCTCCATCTTGTATGCTAAGTTGTAAAAGTAGATCAGCAATGAAACATGATGCTAGTCATGAAGAATCGCTATGGAAGGGGTAACGAGCCCTGGGCCTGTATCCTTTTTGGTTAAGGTATTTATTTTGTTTCAAACACCTTACTATCCTCTTGTGTAGTACATAAATCATGCCACTACTGTCATATGTGACCTACATTTGCCATATATTCGCCTTTAATGCTGAGTTGTAACAAGAGATAAACATTGGAATATGAAGCAAGTCAGGAAGAAGTTCCATGGAATGGATGTAGAGACGTGATATTGTCTTTCTCAGCCACTGAGCGACGTGACTTAAGCTGCAAAAGGACGGAAACCCCTGCCAGGTTTATGTGGATGAACTATAGCAGCGTGAATAAAAAAAATAAAAAGTCAGTCAAATTCAGTGTAGTTACAGTAATGAGGACGTTATCGTGTTTTAGGATTTTAAATTCTATACAAATGTCGCTTTCCTTCGTTGAATAAAATCGTCTGGAAATAGCAAGACTGAAATACAAACTGTGTCGTCCAGCTGATGGTGCTGATTAAAATTCTGGGCAAGTAATGCACCTCTTTGTACAGCGAGGTAGAGAACAAATTAGTGTACTGTTCAGTACCACAGTAGGGGTGAGTACAGGAGGCTTCGTTTAATTTTGGCGGAATAAGAATGAATTTAGCTACTTTTAGGCCTACTTCCACCCCACGCAAGATGATGTTTTTTTCTGCTCTGTTCTGACTATCTGCTGCAGTACAAGCGAGTTGAAAACAGCAGTGTCTGGTGGGGCTTTAAACAGCAGTGTAGGGTGAAGTTCAAAACAGTAATGTATGGTATAGTTCAAAACAATGTTGTTGCCGTATACGATAGAGTTCAAAACAGTTGTGTTGGGTAGCAATGAAAACAGTGGTGTAAATTATAGGCGAAAACAGTGTGGTAAAACTGCAATGAAAATACACTGTAAGGACGATATGAAAATTTTCATTGCAGAAAAGAGTTCGAGACAGCATTTTAGAAATTAAAACAGTAGGATCTGAATTAGACACGGAATAAAGTTGCATAGATGAGTTTGAAACAGAACTGTATGACAGAACTTGAAACAGCACTGTATGACAGAGCTTGAAACAGTACTGTATGACAGAACATGAAACAGCAGTGTATGACAGAGCTTGAAACAGCACTGTATGACAGAACTTGAAACAGCACTGTATGACAGAACTTGAAACAGCACTGTATGACAGAGCTTGAAACACCACTGTATGACAGAACTTGAAACACCACTGTATGACAGAACTTGAAACAGCACTGTATGACAGAACTTGAAACAGCACTGTATGACAGAACTTGAAACAGCACTATATGACAGAACTTGAAACAGCACTGTATGACAGAACTTGAAACAGCACTGTATGACAGAACTTGAAACAGCACTATATGACAGAACTTGAAACAGCACTGTATGACAGAACTTGAAACAGCACTGAAGTGTAAAGATTGAAACAATATTGTAGGGCAGAGTTTGAAACCGCACTGTAGAGTACTTTGGAACAGTACTGTAGGGAAGGATTTAAAACAGTATTGCATTACTGAATTTGAAATAGAACTGTAGGGTAGAGTCTGAAAAAGAGTGGTAGGGCTGAGTCTGAACAGCGCTGTAGGGCAGTATTCAAACTATTATCGTACTCTAGTGATCAAAACTGTACTTAAGGTAAGTTTCGAAATAATACTATAGTTTCAATGATTGAAATAAAAACAGCATTGCAGTATACAGCTCGAAACAGTATTGTAAATAAAAGGCTGCCTCTGTATTGTGAGGCATCCGGTAGAACAGACCTGTCACAAAACCCATCAAAGAACGGAGTGAAGCTTTTGAAATAGTTCCAGAGAGAAGGGGAAAAGGGTAGAGGAGTTTGTAAGGAAGTGCAAAACGAAAAAAAAGACAAAAAAAAAAGAAGAAGAAGAAAGGAAGCAGATGATTTATATACTGAGAAAGAAAGGGGGCTGGGGAACACTGAATGAAGGTCTGAGAAATACCTCAGATATATTATTGCTGTTTAAATAGGAAAATTTACTGAAAAGTAGAACTAGAGAGAAAGGAAGAATAACATGGATGAAGAGAAGGATAATATTCCTGAAATAATGAGGGTTTAGAAATACCATATGGGAAAGAGAATGAGAAAAAAAGTGTGTGGCGGGAAAAGAGAGAGAGAGAGAGAGAGAGAGAGAGAGAGAGAGAGAGAGACAGAGAGAGACAGAGACAGAGAGAGAGACAGAGACAGAGACAGAGACAGACAGACAGACAGACAGACATAATATGCGCGAGAAGTACGTATGGGACATTGATATAATACCTTAACATATATGTTTCTTTCAGTTTGGAAGTCTATAAACTATTCTATTTTATTCAGGAAAGACTTTTTCTGAATTTGAGGGGATGGATATTGTCTTCATTGCATCCTTCACTACAAGGCTTCCCTCGTCAGCCAAATATAATCGTCTGTCAACAGTGAGAGTGAAATGCAAGGGACGTCCTCGGACTGAAGGAGCTTATTAATCCTTTAGTAAATTTGTGAGAGTTGGTGTGGAGAGAGGCAGGCAAGTCTGGTCACGGTGGTGGATGTAACAGCGGGGATTATGAAGTTTTATTCTGTGCTCTGACGTCGACAGAGCTACACACGAGGGAGACGTGAGGGAAGGGATTAATGAGTGTGTGAGGGGAGGGGTAGGAAGGGAAGGGATGGTGTAGGGGTGAGGATGAGGTGGTGTGAGGTGAAGGGCAGGAAATGATGGTGCGATGATGGTGGGATGAGGGATAGGGAGAGGGGTGGTACTGGGGAAAAAAATTGTGTAGGATGAGGAGACTATTGATGGTGTGAGGGGAAATAAGGGCACTGAGGGATGGAGGATATGTGTGGAAAGGAAAGGGATATTGAGGGGAAAGAGTGGTGTGGAGATGCAGGAAGGGTGATGAAGGGAGAGGGGTGGTGAGAGAGGGAAATATTAGGCGGGAAAGGGGGTGATGAAGGGAGGCGATGGGTGATGAGAGGATGATATCAGGAAGAGGAGTGAAAGTTACGTAAGATAATCTGGTATCGTGATGAGGTTAGGGGAGAGTACAGATGTGGGGAAGAGAGGGGCGTGGTGGTGGGGAGGTGGGGAGAAACAGGTGCGAGTGGGATAAGAGGGTTATGGAGTTTTCCTCTCCGGTGTGTGGACTGCATCAAGAGTCAGTAATGTGAGGAGAGGCTACGAGGGCAAAGGGGTGGGAGGATAGATGTGACAGGAGGTGGGATGTGTGAGGAGCTAGTGTGACGGGTTTGGGGGTCAGGAGAAATAGGGTGGTGTGGAGAGAATGATGAAATAATGTGATGGATAGTGAGGCGAGAGGAAATGTGAAGTATGACAGGAGAGAGGCTGACTGGAGAGAGAGAAAATGCTACTTAGAGATGGGAGAAAAAGTGCTATGGAGAGATAGGAAAGAAGATTCTCCTGAGAGATGGGATAGAAGGTGCTGCTTGGAGGTGTGAGAGAAGGTGCTACTTAGAGATGAGAGAGAAGGTGCTACTTAGAGAACAAAGACGTGTTACTTAGAGTTGGAAGAGAAGATGCTACTTAGAGATGAGAGAGAAGGTGCTACTTAGAGATGAGAGAGAGGGTGCTACCTAGAGATGAGAGAGAAGGTGCAACTTAGGGATGGGATAGAAGGTGCTTCTTGGAGATGAGCAAGAAGGTTCTGCTGAGAGGTGGGAGAGAAGGTGCTACTTAGAGATGAGAGAGAGGGTGCTACTTAGAGATGAGAGAGAAGGTGCTACTTAGGGATGGGATAGAAGGTGCCACTTGGAGATGAGCAAAAAGGTTCTGCTGAGAGATGGGAGAGAAGGTGCTATTTAGAGATGAGAGTGAAGGTGCTGCTGAGAGATGGCAGATAAGGTTGTACTAAGATGTGATATAAGGGGAGGTGGTGGTGCTGTAGGAACCTGGTGTACCGACTAAATTTGTGTGCACACAGACGAGGATAACAATTAGATCAGTTAACAGGAGTGAGAAGAGGGGTGAGAGGAGGAGAAGATAAGACTTGGATGATGAGAAAGGAGTTAGAGGGAAAAAAGGATGATGAAAGAGAGTATGATGAGGAGAGAAGGTGAGAGGAAGACGAGGAAAAGGGTATAATGCGAAAAGGAAATGAGAGGAAGACGAGGAAAGAGGGAATGATGAGGAAAGGAGAGGTGACGAGAAGGAGCACCTGACTTATGGAACGGACTGGGAGAAGGGGATGAAAGAATGAGTGGTAAAGTGAAGATGGGACAGGGAGGTGCGTGAAATGGGATGGGGATAGGAGAAAGGAGAGAGAGAGAGAGAGAGAGAGAGAGAGAGAGAGAGAGAGAGAGAGAGGGAGAGAGAGAGAAAAAGGTGAAAGAAGGGGGAGGAGCAGTGAGGAGGGGGGAGGAGGGAAAGGCTGACGTAGAGAGCACAGCGGAGAAGAGCAGGAGGGTTGAGGAAAGGAGAAGAGAAGGCTGGGGGGGGGGGGGGAAGAGACTGAAGCAAGGAGAGGAGAGAAAAACTGGCGGTAGAAAGCAGAGCGACGAGGAGGGGAGAAGAGCTGAGAGGAGAGTGAAGCTGGGATGACCATTACTGTAGCTATGATGGAACTGACGCCAGGGCGGATCGTAGAAGAAATGGGTGTAGCGTAAAGTCGAGGATATCTGAGGAAGAGAGGAAAAAAGAAAGGGTAGGACAGGCAGGAAGTCAGGAGGAAACGACACGAGGAACTGCTAGCCATGAAAATGTTGTGGTTGAAGACGAGTAACGTGTTGGACCGGAATGGATTGAGAGAGAGAGAGAGAGAGAGAGAGAGAGAGAGAGAGAGAGAGAGAGAGAGAGAGGAGGTGATAATGACGAAACAGACACACTGATAGATAAAAAAACAAGGCAGCCAACCAGTCAGAAAGAGATACAGACAAGCAGACAGAACGACAGACGGACAGACACAGGAACCAAATAGTCACTCTGTTCACGGTTTGGGTAAGAAAAAAAGAAACCATAAGGATGCACTTAATGGAAAAAAGAGGGAGGGGGGTTAATGGCCTGCAAAACTTCTCCCTTACAAAGGCTGTTGAACGAAGGAAAGCTAACACGCATAGGCCTAAAGGTTCATTTCGAAATTCCTTGTCGCACTGAATTATAATGATTGAAATTCTTGGGTAACTCCAAAAGACAGACGGAGGAAGACAGCTGCAGAGTTGACCAGTTGTGTACGGAAAGGACTGAGAATACCGATGAACACTTACGCTTAGGAGTTGGAGAAAATTCTGAGAAGCTAAGCGAATTGCCAGTTGCAAAAAAAGAGTCGTTGTTGAGTAGGAATAGAAATGCCTGGAAGTCCTTTTATCGATGCCACCCCTCACAGGATGCAGCGTACGGAAATTGATTTGAAGAATGCACCCCCTGTGAAAACTATGAAGGAGAACATTTCACAAAGGAACAGACTGCAGGCATGATGTAACCAATGGAACTTTTCGCTAAAATGTTGACCATTATTTCTGTATTGAGTTCATAGGTTCAGGCAAGGCCTACCAAACTTGGGTACGCAAGACAGATGTTACGGAGTACTCTTAGGACTGAACAAATTTGTATGGCAATATTTGCTGAACATTCCACAGGATAAAAATTACATTGTTGTATACTGACTTGTTTAAACTGAACCCTGTGGAACCAACAGATTTCCCCCACCAAACTGAAAAAAGCCACGCAAAGCATATCATCCCGTATTTTCGTAAAGACGCACACACAGAATAAACTCCTAAGCCCGTCACTACGATGACAGCATTTGTATTGCATCTTTGCCATGGTTGTGTAGCTTCTTCAGCCAATTAAATATAATTATACAGTAGTGAGAAAGAACCAGACACAATATTTATTAACTCCTTCACCCCAAATGACTCTTGCGTAAGGTAAATAAAATAATCTGGTGTTATTTAGAATGAAAAGCAAAATACGTACTTGGTCTGAAGGGAACATCCCGCTCAGTAAAGATGACTGTATTGTTCAACTTTTTACCACCAAACGGTTGCATTCAGCTTAAGAATATTCATCTCCTTAGGTAGAAGCAAATTCTCTCGAGCATTTGTGATTCGCTCTCTGATTAATACAAGAGATTATCTACATAGACCCGCAGCGAAGCTATTGCAGCCAATTATTAAAAGAGCATCAGCAGATGAATCACCTGATGCAACAGCTGACATGTCAGATCAACTCAATATTTCAAGCTGAGCAGCTTTATGCTTCATAAGAAAGTAGCTAAACTGCCTCCTTATACTCGAAAGTGAAAATCTCCTAATAGTCAGCAAATGCGTTAGCTGACGCAACAGCTGACATGTTAAATCAACTCCAAATTTCAAGCTGGGTAGTTTTGTATATCACAAGAAAATCGCTGAGCTCTCCAAGAGAACATATTCGAACTTTCCTAGAATGAGAAAAAGTCTCTAGGTGTCATGAAAGTCGACTTATTGATTATAGGTGATGGGCGGTATGAAACGCGTGAGTGCAGATATTTATGCCTATGGTGGGGACGGGGTTCCGAGGAATTAAATGGTAAAGAAATGAGTGTCGTCCATTCAGTTGGACAAGCTATTAGTTTTAGTTCTATCAGGTTTTTCCTTGTTATTTGGATCTTCCCCTACACCCATCCTTAGGTAAAAAAAAAAAAAAAAGAGGCTGTGTTGATGATGATGATAATGACCATGACACTTGTTTTGAACATCACAGGATTAATGATGGCAGTATTCACCATCTCAGGCTTCGACAACTCACTCTCATATACTTATATCTCTTTGGTTTTAGCTGAGGTGAAATAAAGAAGTTGTTCCTACATCGTAAAAGTTAGTTTTGCTGTGATTCAGGGACACATTTTGCTGAAACTAGATTCATTCATTTTAGGAGGAAGAAAGATGGTTGGAGATTGTAGAGAAGGTAAACAATAAGAGGCTCTGTTTACTGGAATACACACACACACACACACACACACACACACACACACACACACACACACACACACACACACACACACACACACACACACACACACACACACACACACACACACACACACACACAAACACACACACACACACACACACACACACACACACACACACACACACACACACACACACACACACACACACACACACACACACACACACACACACACACACACACACACACACACACACACACACACACACACACACACACACACACACACACACACACACACACACACACACACACACACACACACACACACACACACACACACACACACACACACACACACACACACACACACACACACACACACACACACAGAGATAGACAGACAGACAGACAGTCTGATCGATAGATGGGGTGTCCACAAATAATCGTTACACCATTACTGCACTGGTGGCTGATTCAGAGAGATTGAGACAGTTGGTAGAGGAGTTTGGAAGGGTGTGTGAAAGGAGGAAATTGAAAGTAAATGAGAATAAGAGTAAAGTGATGAAGTGTACGAGGTTGGTAGATGGTAGGGGGATGAATATAGTTTTCAATAGCGAGTTGCTTGGGGAGGTAGAGTGTTTTAAATATCTAGGGTCACATGTTGCTGTGGATGGAAGAATAGATGCAGAAGTGAAGTTTAGAATAAATGAAGTAGGAAAGGTGCTGGGAGGAATGAAAAAAGTGTTTAGATGTCGTTCGCTTAGAATGGATGTAAAGAGAAGGCTGTATGAGGGTGTTGTGGTACCGACTGCATTATATGGGGCTGAAACATGGAATGTGGGTGTAGCAGAGAGGAAAAGTTTGAATGTAATGGAGATGAGGTGTCTGAGGAGTGTGTGTGGAGTGACGCGTATGTATCGGGTGCGGAATGATGAAGTGCGAAGGAGAACTGGAGTTGTTCGGGAGATGGCTGGTAGAGATGAACAGAGGGTGTTGCGATGGTTTAGGCATATGGAGAGAATGGATAATGAGCGATTGGTGAAAAAGATAACTAGATCTGATGTGAGAGGTGTAAGGCTGAGAGGAAGACCACGAATAGGATGGATGGACAGTGTGAAGAGAGCGCTGGATGCGAGAGGGATGTCTGTTGAGCAAGGAAGAGTGCCTGTGCGTGACAGAAATAAATGGAGAGAAATTGTGAATGAATAAGTGATGACGCAGCCCTGAGGGGATATTCTCCCGCATTTGGTCTGATCAGCTATTTCAGGTCAGGTGCGGGTAAGGGGATGAGTCTGTAATGATGTGGCAGGGGTAAACCAGCTCTGCTGTCGAGCCCTGCTGCGGATGTCACTGATTGCATTGCACAGTTGACCCTTGTGCGGTGTGGTGCGGTGAGGATCTGTCCGTTCTCCCCTTTGGGGCTAAGATGCGAATGAATGTGTTTGAATGGATGAGTAAATGGGGAGTGTGTCGTCCTGTCTCGGCTACCTCCCTTTCCTTGGGGGAAGCAGCCTAGGTATATAGATAGATAGATAGACCATTACGGCATATGGTTGTCTCGACTTCAGGAGTGAATTTGTGGTATCACAGTTTGAGGACCGTCACATAACTGTTATCTTCAAGCAGGATGTTGCACCAGTTTGTGTTCTAGCTGTTCGTGAGCTCCTAAATGGCACAATTTCTAACTAGTGGATTCGAACAGATGGCCTTATTCTCTAGCGTAACTTATGATTGTAAAGAAAGCTGGTAGAATGGCTGTAAGGTATGTATGGCATTTATGGATCTAGAAAAAAAACATACGGCAAAGTAAACCAAGGGAGTTTATGGAAGGCTGTGCTCATGTGTGGTGTAGAGGCAAAGCTACTGAGTGCTGTTATGAGTTTTATGATGGTGGTGAAACTGGGATTAGAGCAGGCCGTTGCTTATGTGTGTGGTTTAATATTGGTGGTGATGTAAGGCAAGGTTGTGTGATGACCCCACGGCCGTTCAGTATTAATGATGCTGGAATAATGACAGAAGAAAAACTCAGGTGTTGAAGAGTGAGATGACAGCAGTAATGAATGGTGAGGGGTGGAGTATCGCAAACCTCATGAATGCAACTGGTGCAGTGTTGCTAGTTAATAGTGAACAGGAACTATGCAGAATGGTGCGAAGTTTTGTTGATGTCGGTGAGCGTTGCGCCTACAAAGTAAAATGGTACTTGAGAGAGGGTGTGGCACCCTATGTGATATTCTGCAGATTGGACAGAGACTTGAACTAAGACTTGAACTGGTAAGAGAATTTAAGTACCAGGGTGCAGTGATACAAAAACGAAGATGTGCAAATGAAATGTAGAGTGGCACAGGAAAGGAAAGTGACTGGTGCTATGAAGACCTTGACATAAAACAAATAGCTGAGCGTGGCAACTGCAAGAGGAATCCATGAAGGATTATTTGTGCCCACATTAATATTAGGTGTGAGATTCTGTGGTAACATGAAAACGAAACCTCAAACAGTGGCAATGAGGATTTTGGAAATTGTATGGAGTGTGGAGAGTGGATTGGATAAGAAATAATGTAATTAATATAATATGTGGAATAAAGACGCCAGAGGATACCAGAGGTGAGGAGAGCTTTTTTCTATGGTACGGTCATAAGGAAAGGGTGGATATAAATAGGGTGGTGACAAGGATATATTAAGCAGATCTGAGGTTGGGAGGAGGTGTGGTAGACGCAAAATAAAGTGGATAGATACTGTATATGACTGTGTGAGAAAAAGAGGTATGGAGGCTGACGAGGCAAGGGACCTGACAGGAGATAAAGCTGTTGAGATGAGTTTTGTTCAGAGATGCGTATGATTAGGGTTTGGAACCTTTGTTTTAACTTAACGACCGTTGTATTTACTCTGTCTGATAGGTAATTATGAGGCAAGGGAAGAAAAAGAAAAGGTGGAGACATGATTCTGGAGGCTTGAATGATGAAGAAATGCGTGTGTGGACCATTTCAGTGGGCATGCTGTTGAATATTTCTCCCACTATTATAGCCTTTCCTTTTCCTGGCCTTCTATGCACCACTCACTCCTCTTGAAGGCTGAAAATGAGACGGAAGATAATGATGACATAAAAACCCGCAAGACAGTGTTTTAGCATCTTTAATAATTACTGTTTTCAAAAGCTATAAAGATAATTTTTGAACTTCTAGCTTATATATAATGTGTGTGTGTGTGTGTGTGTGTTTAGTATTAAATGAAGTTTCCTAATATAAAGGAGAATAAAAATGTCTTTGCTTTATCCAAACCACTTGTATGCTACTGTGCGAAACGCTGTGCAAAGTGCTTGATCCGTATATATACTCTGTACCGTTATTATTATTGTTTTTATTGACACTGGTTACCTAAAGGTTTGGAATACAAATATGTACTGACGTGCACTCTTTTTGTTGTTTCTGAAAGGTCGGTATGGCGTAACATATATAAAGTTAGGTTTTCATCTGCATGTGGTGTTTTTTCCTCTGTGGGGAAACATAGCAGACTGGGACTGACTGGGAAGCCTGCTCTGTGTATCATCCCATGCTATTTTCCCCCATTATGAGCGTGGAAGCCCGGAGCTAGGCTACTTACTCGTGACATTAAGGTGAATGTGACCAGCTTTTCCTTCGCCTGAGTGGCAGAATGTAAGCAGTAACCCCTAAGCAACTCTTACATGGTAAACTTCTAGAGTTCCATCCGACTGAAGCACCTTAACTTCCTAGACAGCCAGGCATCATTATGTTATACAATAGTACCCAGCGTAGTAAATGGTTTTCTTCGAAAAAGGAAACTATTTTGCTTGCCATTCAGCGTAGAATTACCTAAACGAAACACTACATTGAGTGAATAATGAGGTGAACTGGAAAACAGATGGAAAAAAAAAAAAAAAAGAGAGATTGGGAAAAAGAAAAGTACAACAACGGTAAATTAAGACGAACAATGGATTGACGCTGACAAAAAGAAAAGGTAATCAACTGAACTGGAAGGGAAGGGAAAAGAGACGATATTGGGAGAGGGAGAGACAGAGGAGAGGAAATTCAGGGATGAGCCAGAACCTAATATGAATGGAGGAATTTATTGGAAAAGATGGTTGGAGGAGGGGAATAAGCTGGGGAGAGGAGGAAGAGGAGAGGTTGGGATGGCTTTGTTCAGACGCTGATGGTGGCTGACGACGGTTAAGGACGGTCAAGAACGGTTGGTGGCGGTTAAGGACGGATGTGATAACGACTGGGAACGGTTAATGACGGTTAATGACGCATGATTATGGATGAGGGTAGTTTGTAGCAACTGAAGACGATTGATGGTGGTTAAGAACTGCTGATGACAAGCAAGGACGGCTGAGGATGGTTAGCCACGTTTGGCGAATGTTAAAGCCGGTTTACGACTGATAAGAACGGATAGGGAGGACTGATGATAGTTGGGAACGGTTGCTTATGGTCAGCAACAGTTAACGAGGGTCAGTGATGTTTGTGGACGGTTAAGAGCAGTTAGCGACGGTTGACCGCGTGCTGCTAGAGACGTTTAAGACGGTTAAATGGGGATTACTAACGGCAGAGAATGGTTTCTGACGTAAGTTTTGTGTAAGAGTTGGGATTCAGTGATGAAGATAGCGTGAACGATTGATGACAGCGCAACCATATTCTGGATCGTATTTCATATCCATATTTCCGCCTCCCCACGTTACTTCCTACAGATTGCCCGTCTGGTGGTAGCAAGAAAATTATATGGGAGGTCGTCGTACAGAAGGGATAATGGAAATCGTTCGTAACCTTCACCAAGAGTGGAATTTCCAGATCTGAATATAATCACTTGACGGTAACGAATCACAGCTGGAAGGTATTACTGATGATAGCAATTAGTATATTGAGGATCATCTGGGCTTTATTTATTTATTTATTTATTCTTTAGCAAGAGTGTGATCACATGTTACGATGTTAAATATTCCTTCCCTACTTAACTAAATCTCTCTCTCTCTCTCTCTCTCTCTCTCTCTCTCTCTCTCTCAATTAAATCATATTACTTTCACTCTCGTCTTCTTTACCTTCTCTTCTTCCTTCTCCCCTCTTCCAAAATAAATCCCCGTCATTTGCATCAGAATTTCCTTGCCCCTTTCCTCTTCGTTTTCTTACATTCTATTTTACGTTTCCTTCACTCTCCTTATTGCCTTTTCTTCCTTTGCTAATCATCGTTCTTTCTCAAGTCCTTCACTTTTATGTACCGGGTAATCTTTTCCAGTTTATTCTTGCCAACTTTTGTCGATTTTTTTCTTTAGTTATAGAGAGGGTTTTCGAAATGGAAGGGTTTAATTATTTACCACTTAACAAACATTGTACTCTATTGTTAGCTGACAAATATATGGTAGCAGCTGAAAGAGCAACAGAGAAAATTCCGTGGCTGAAGGATGTCTTCCATTTTACCATTATTATCTCTGGACAATGTTTACAGTTTTGGAAAGAATTTACAAACTAGAAAGGATAGATGCAGCCTTTATTCATCCCCCTTTTCACTGTGTCAGTTAAAAAAAAAAAATCGCAGAATAAAATCGTCTGGTGGCTGTGTGATTAAGAGAAAGCTCTCCTGGTAGTGAAGGGGTTAACTTTATGAAACCCATTATTCTCTTGATTTAGTATCAGTTCCATCCTTTTACTTATCTTCCTCTTATTCCTTTAAATCCTTCTCTTCCACATTCCCCCATTAAGTCCTTCCCCCCCTTTTTTTTTTCTTAACTCAAGCGTTAATTGTTTTCAGTATTTCAGCCTCTGCATGTCTCCTTTTTATTTCAGCCTCTGCATGTCTCCTTTTATTCTCTGCTCTTGATAATTTCTCCACTTTATCTGTTCCCCCTTTCCTTGTTTACCCATTTCCCTTTCTTAGTTTTCTATACTTTATTATTTCCCTTCTATGTATCTATCTTTCTTTTTATTACCGCGTCACCCTTCTTCCTTCTCCCTCCTCCTCTCCTTGTGCTGTTATGTTCTTTCCATCTCCCCTCACTCATTTTTCTTTATTTCTCTCATCCATTTGTCCTCTCTTCCTCCCCTTCTTCCTCTCCCCTCCCTGTTTGCTCTCTCTCTCTCTCTCTCTCTCTCTCTCTCTCTCTCTCTCTCTCTCTCTCTTATCATCATCATCATCATCATCATCATTATCATCACCGTCGTCGTCGTTGTCATCTCTCCTCCCTGGCCGCCCTATACGATATAAAACATCATGGAGGTGCAGACTGAAAACAATTGGCTAAAATATACCGGTGGTAATGATGTTACCAGTAATGATACAGTATCATAAGTATCCTTAAATATGGAAAATTAGTTTTCCCGTAGATAAGCCCACAGACAGTCCATGAATTTGCCCTGTACACTGAGCTATCATGGTGGTGGGCAAGGCGAGTCACCGTGTCTCTCTTGACAGTAGTGTGTTGACATGTTGCTCCATTTGGCTGCTGAGATGATGGACGAGACAGATCACTTTACCCTTTTCCTGGTGCAGAAGACAGAGGGTGTTTGGATGACCTGATGTTATACTGGTTGACTTTATATGTTTTTCGTGGTAGGATTTGTATAATGTTGAAGTGATGTCGTCTTATCTGTCGGCATGACGGGCAAGACATATCGCCCTTTGTTCCTCCTGATGAAGTACGAGTAATGTAACAAATATGTGTCTGGAGCCTGGCCTTTGTTGGCGTGGCAAAGGGTGTGGTGAATCATTCAGCTTACCTCCTGATACAGTAATGTGGTGGCGGTGGTGGGGTGTTTTGTGCCATGACCAGGGACACCTCAGAAGAACAACGCCAAAGTGAACCTGTCACAGATCAATTCAATCTCATAGACAGACAGACTTTTGTCCACTTATGTCAGGGAAGCTGTAGTTGAATCGGTAGAGAGGCGGCCTGCAATCCTAATGGACCCAGGTTCGAATCCCTGCTGGAGCAGGGAACAGTTTAAGAGTCTGAATTTCATAAAAGCAGACTTTTCTGATATACCAGAACACCTTCCGACATGTCGTCAAAATACCCCCGCTAATACCAGTACACCAGTCCTACATGAGACAGCCCTAGCATGTATTCAATATGGACGGTGGGTGTCAGCGCCGAAGTGGTGACATGCGGAGGTGTAGGAGGACTACTGGACCTTGGGATAGGCCACTGCCCCCGAGAAATAGGCCCTGAAGCCTTTGCCTAGAGTCTGACACATTAAAAAGAAAAAAAGAGGTGGAAGAGTCACAGCAGGTGCTGGAGAGGGGTGCCTTCATTTTGTAGCATTGATATAAGTGTGCGGCTTCATTGCTCACAAACGTCTTTAACTTTCCTCCTTGTACCCCGGGAGGAGGACAGTCTGCTGACCACTGAGTTCAAGTTTTAGATGAACCTGGGACCACCACAACAAAAATATTTCAACAATCACCTCCAACGATATGGCACGTAGGTGTTTGGTGGTGCCTGCAAGACAATGTCAAGAGATGCTGACAAGCTTAAAAGTGGTCAGAAGGCCGTCTCTGACTGTGATAATGCATTTGCTGTGTGCTTGGTCGTTGGCTTCATAAGATCGTCCCTCAGTGGCCGCCACGGGTTTGCCGAGACTGAAGGTGTTGATTTCACCGAAACTTCACAGATTTTTCCCGGTGGTGGAGAGAGCTGAAGTGTTCTCTGTGGTTGGTTGTCCTATATTCCCTTCAGGAGCCATGACGCGGTCGTTGACAGTGACTCCTGGGTATCCTCCATTGTAGTGGAGAGACAGGAGGCATGTCTGCTTGGCTGTCTAGTAAGGCCCCACTCACACTGCAGGTACGACTTAACGCAAACCACCCGCGACCTGCAAGTCGTGGGTGGTTTTGGTGAGGTTTACGACCGATCTTCGTATGTCTCGGTCTAGCCGCAGGCCACCATGGCGACCAAAAACTCGTCGCAAGTTTTTTCGTGCTGCACGAAAACCTCCCCGCGACCACCGATGTCGTGGCACGGAAGCCGCCCGGTGGGTGGCTGGACTGTGTCTGGCCGGCTTACAGACTGCGACTGGTCAGTGACACCTGATTTTTAAGCGGTGGTTGCCTTCCGGACGGAGGCCGGTCGCTGCCAGCTCTGTGGGGTGGCCGTCTGTACTCCATCAAGGCGACGACTGGACTGCAGCGGCCGCCGTCCACAAGCCTCCTGTCCGAGGTGGTAGTTGAAGTCCGGCAGCCGTCCAGCCGGCGATTGGTCGAGTGACAGGTAGTGGGCTGGACCGAGACCAGCCGCCGGCCAATTCGCGGCCGGTGTTGGTCTAGTGGCGGCCTAGAGGTCACGGTCTAAACTGTGACAGGACGCGGACCGGCCTGCCGATTACCGGCCGGCCATGCGTTGGTGTCTTGACCTGTGTGTACCTGGCCATGGTCGCCGTTCGGCCGCCCACTGGACGGATGCTGGACGGACACTGGACGACCACAGGTAGCCGATCGGTGGCATGACTGCTCGGAGACCTCCATGGTCGGGGACTGGTTTCGCGATTTTGAGGTTTGCGACAAGTCATACCTGCAGTGTGACTGGGGCATAAGGATGCCGTCCTCAGCGAAAGGGCTGACAAGTTGTCGCAGCAGTAGGATGCTGAGACAGGAAGCTTGGAGAAAGGGGTGGTGGGTGAACTCTCTGGCTTCCGCTACCGTGATGAAATTTATTTTTCCTGGTGTCATCAAGGGATCCTAACAGTCGTATTATTTAAAACTGAGTAAGGTAAGGTATAGGCAAGTCCCGAATTTATGACAATCAATTTGGTGAAAGAGAGACTAGGAAGACTGCGCTCCAATTTACATGTCAGTGAGAGGGAAATGTCACACTCTGTTTATTTTCCATTTATGTTTCAGCAGTGACATAAACTGAGGGCTTACCTTTCCCTTCGTGATCTCATATGTAATAATAAATCCGTGAGTCTCTCCAGCGTGGCCCGTGCTGTTCGGGTGCCCGGGTATATATCATTAGGCACCTGCTGGTCACTTGGCCTGTCCCAGTCTCCTTTGATGCACATCCAGTGAGGAATTCCTGGTATGGTTCAGTGTTCTGTCTTTGTCATAATTCTTTTTCAGTTACACTCTCATTCTCTGCCTTGCACTAAACCTATCGTTCCCCAACCTATCTGCTTCTCTTCCTCCAACGTCGCTTCTGTTCTGCTCTAATAATTCCCTATTAATTTCCTGCATACCCCCTTGTTTTCCTCGTTTTCTTCCCACCTTCTTCTGCACTCTTTCATGTTATTGTCCTGCCTACTTTTTAGCCCTCTTTATCGTCTTCCGAGTTTCTCAGCCTCCTCCCTTCTCCGTCCCTCCCTTACTCAGTCTCCGCACTTCCTCCCCTTTATTTCTCCTCTTATTTCCCTCTCATTCCCATATTCCCTTTCTTCTTCGCACTCTCCCTACTAAACATTCTCTCTCTCTCTCTCTCTCTCTCTCTCTCTCTCTCTCTCTCTCTCTCTCATCCTGATCCTGCTTCTCATTTCTTTCTCTTTTCTCATTTTCTCCCCGACTTCCTTCCCTTCCTCCTCTGCTCACTCCTTCGTCCCTATTTCTCTCCTTTCCTTCCCTCCTACTCTCCAATGTCTTTTTTTTTTTAAATTATGAATCCTCTTTTTTACCATTTTCTTTCCTCCTTTCTCCTCCGTTATGTCCTCTTTATCCATGATTTATTCTATCCCTCCTGCTCACTCCCTCCCTCCTTCCTTCTTCCTCTTCCTTTTCTACTTTTCCCTCTTCCCTCCCTTTTTCTCCGTCTTCCCTCCCTCCTTCTCCCTGTTCCATCCCTCCTTCTCACTCCTTCCCGCCCTCCTTCTCGCTCTTCCCCTCCGTGCTCCGTCATTCCCCGGTTACTTTCTATACAGTTGGACTATTAAGATAAGCCTTGTGGGTTGGCGAACACTATATTCTCTTTGCTCACTCTCATTCCTATTATTCCCATGTTCTTACTGTCTTCCTTCTCTTCCTTCTTTCTTCCACTGTCTATGATTCTCCTTTATTTTCTCATTTTTGTCTTTTCCTTTCATTCACATCTTTATTTGTCACTCCTTAATCTTCTCTTTTCCCATTCTTATCTCTTTCTCTTCTTGTTTAAATTTCTTTCTCCCTTCCTCTTCCTCTCCTTTTTTCTATTCCTCTTCTCTTCTTTAATTTTTTTCCTGTTCTTCGCCATCCTCCAGTTTCTTTTATTTTTCCTATTATGTTCTCTCTCGTTACTTCCGCCAACGTAAGTTGTAGGAGGTTATATATTTATTTATGGCTAAAATTATCAACACTTCCTTTCCATCCGTATTTACAGTTGTCAATACTGATTCCATTTCACCAGTTTTTCCTGTTGTCTTAGAAAAGAGTAACATAATTAGCGACATTACTGTTAGTGAGAATGCTGTACGACTTGCCATTGGTAAACTTAGTGAATAAAACAACAGGGCCGGATAAAATATCTCCGCACATTCTGAAGGAAGGAGTGAATGAAATATCTAAGCCATTACCTGAGCAATTCAATAGATCATGAGTGGAAACTAGCTAATGTAACTTCAATTCTTATAAAAAGGCAACAAATCGCAACAAGAAAATTATCAACCAATAAGCTTAGCTTCAGTGGTGTGCAGGTTGTTGGAAACTAGTATCAAAGATAGGTTTGTTAAGCACTTGAAAATAAACAATCTGCTTAACGATTCACAACACGGTTTTCAGAATAATCGCTCTTGCTTTACGAGTCTCTTGGCTTTCTGCTGTGAAATATTCAGTATATATGATGAGACCAGATCTATGGACAGTATCTATCTCGATTTTCATAAAGCATTTGATAAAGATGTCCATAAAAGACTATTTCTGAAATCGAAGACACATGCGTTCAGAGGCCATGTGCTGGAGTAAGAGTACATCGATAACTGGCTTACAGAACGTGAACAGAGTCGAAATAAATGGTAAACAATCAGAATGGAGAGATGTTACAAGTGGGGTGCCACAGGACTTAGTATTGGGTCTTATTCTGCTTTTAATATATGGAAATGGTATATAGATGATGGTTTCTTTTTGTAAAATATCCATATTTCCTGATGAAAATAAAGTTGGAAACAGAGTAGGCACTTTTATACAGAGGCAGGCAGTTCAAAGTGACACTGAACGACTATTTAATTTGGCCCATGCATGACAGGTGTATTTTAATATTAGTATATGCAAAGTGATAAACATTGGAAATAGAAATGAAACAGTCAGTTACACTATGAACAATATTCAACTAGAAAAAGACTTAGGAATTATGTAGCAAATTATCTTAAACCAAGCAAACAGTGTACAGAGGCTGTTGAGAATGCAAACAAACTTATCGGATTCATTTGTGGAGCATTTTAATATAAATAAGAAATTATCATCCTCATCTTGCATAATTCTCTAGTATGCCCACACTTAGAGTATTGTGTCCAGTTTCGCTCCCCTTATTGCAAAAAGATATAGAGAAACTTGAGAGAGTACAACGTAGGGTGACAAAGATGATACTTAGAATGAGAAACACACCATAAGAGATGCGTGTATAACAGTGAATCTCTTTACCTTAACCAAACGCAGGTTACTAGGAGATTTATTTTAAATATTCGAAATATTCAAAAGACACAGTAATTTGGCTATCAAAAAATATATCACAGGTGATCGCTTATATTACACTAGAGGTAATGGGCACAAAATTACCCAGCAAGCGATTTCAGTCACAGGAAGCTAAGCACTTCTTTTCTACTAGAGTTGTAAATATTTGGAACAAACAGCCCTCCAGTGTAGTAAACTGTGATTCAGTACTAACATTTAAAAATCGCTTGGATGAATATCTGTCTTCTAACCCCCAGCTAAATATGTTCACTCCCGAATAATATATTCTGTGCGGCATGGTGGTTCTTCTCACTATTTCCTGCCACCTTCAGCTGGAAGGTTTGGTGGGAGGGGGGAGCCTTCCTACTTTTCTTTGTCCTTAACTGAGAGAATAGTTTTGTTAGTTATAACCTTCCCTATACTAAACAGCCGCTAAAGGACCAACAAGTCTGTTGCTGTTTCATTCCTTTGTAGTCCTTTCTACTCCTTTTCTTCACCTATTCTCTCCTCTTTCTCTTACTTTTCTTCCCCGCTCCCCCCGTCTCCTTTTCGTATCTTGTTTATTTTTCTCCTCTCTCTCTCTCTCTCTCTCTCTCTCTCTTTTCGGGACAGGGATAGAGTGCAAACGGCACACTAGGACGACAAGAGGGAAAAACAGCAAGAAAGAAAAGGAGAGAGGGGGGGGGGGGAAGAGAAGGGCGGGATGGCGGGGAGAGGGTGAAAACTTTCACCAACCACCCCATCTGACTGACGGTGCATTTGAAGTCAGCGAGAACCATTCTCTCTCTCTCTCTCTCTCTCTCTCTCTCTCTCTCTCTCCTTTTTCCTTACGCGCTGATTAGATGCTAGTAGATTATTCTTGTTTTCCAACAGATAACATCACCATGGGCCAGGGGGCCTCCTGTTGTCTTTAATTCCTATGTATTCGTATGTACTCTATCATCTAGTGCCAGTCCCTGGCATACAATAGAGAGAGAGAGAGAGAGAGAGAGAGAGTGCAGGGAGTCAAGGAGTAAAGATTATTTTTAGGAAGAGGATAAGAGAATGAAAAGAAAACACAAAGAGGAAGACGAAGAAAGAATATGAGGGAAAAGATAATGATAATGATGATGACGGGGAGGAGGAAGAAAAATGGGTGAAGGCAGTGATAAATTCTCTCTCTCTCTCTCTCTCTCTCTCTCTCTCTCTAGTCCTTCATTCCGTCTCACTCCCTAACATTCCTTCTTTCTCTCTCTCTCTCCCTCATTATTCCTTCCTTCTCCCTCTCACCCTCCTATGGCAGTCTTTCTCACCATATCCTGCCGACTTGGACTGCAGTGTTTGGTGGGTGGGGGGAGTCGTCCTGCTTTGCCATCCTAGTTTTTGACCCATAGAGTAGTTACGTTAGTTATAACCTATCTTATAACAAACAGCCTCGAAAGGTCTAATAGGTCTGTTGCTGTCTGTTTTCCTTTGTACTCCTTTGTACTCATTCCATTTCTCTCTCCTGCTGCTCCTCCTGCCTTCCTCCTCCCTCTCCCCCTTCTCGTTCTTTCCTTATTCCTCTCCCCTTCCTCCTTTTTTTTTTTTCCCATTCCTTTTCCTTCATTCATTTCTTCTCCCGCTCCCCCTCCTCCTTCATTACTTCTGCCTCTTCCCTCTTCTTTCATTCTTCTCCCTTTCCTTCCCCTTCCTTCCTTCTCACTCTCTCTCTCTCTCTCTCTCTCTCTCTCTCCACTTAGCATTTGATATTTCCACTAACCTTCTCGACCACCTTTCCTCATTTAAAGTCCATCCTCTTTCACACCCACATGCCGCTTTTTACTTTCACTCTCTCGAACCCAACTAATCCTCTGCTGTCCATATCTTCCTTTCTCCCTGTCCATTCTGCCAAAATGCTCTACTCCTCAACTATCTCCTGTCACCACTCTTCCTGTCTATTTTCAGCCACCTTGTTTCATAGTTTTCCTTTTCCATCCCATTCCATCCCATCCGACAGCTATTCCATCCCATCTCCTAACTACGATACCCTTAATTTTATTCCCGCTTTCACACCTCTGTCAACCCTTGCTATCCTCTCTCGTGCTCTCATTCCACTTCGTACTATCTTTCATCCCGTTCCACCTTCTAGCCCTTCCTACACCCTCCCATCCACCACTCATTGCCCTGCAAGTTGCAAAATCTCCATTTTGCATGACTTCATCCCATTTCCTGCTTTTCCTGCTCCGCCTAATCCCATCCTATCCGACCTCACGTGGACCCGACAAGTGCTGGCAAAATGTAAACATCACAATAACGACCAAACTGGAAGCATGCATGGAACAGCAACGTCCAAATCATGTTGGCAACATCATGATGAACTCCCAGCTGCCTGGTGTGGGTACACTCATTGCATCAACTCAGCTGCCCATAAGTTAAAGGCAGCACTGAAACTTGTTTGCATACATCTGTCTAAATACGAAAGCATACAAGCATCCACAAATGTTTTGAGCTATGTTGTCAACACAAGTTTGAAAACACCCGTAAAGAGTGGTACTTTCGCTGTTTTAGCAGTGTTTATTTTCTCTTGGATCAGCCTTTTCCTCCCCCTTCTCAGGCCTTCCTAAGTTGCACACTAGCCCCATCCCTCTCTTCCCTTTTCTTCCCAAACCCTCCTCTCCCCCCCTCCGTCTCCTTCTCCATGTAGAAACTTCGTAGCTTCTTGTAGTGTGTTTTGTAGATCAGTTATACATTTAATAGACTCGTGGACAAACGGTTGTTATACGTGAGTAGTTTTGTAAGCAGATAATCTTCGTTCCCTTTGTCATGCAATGACAGGAGAGGTAAAGATTAGTATGGGACTATTTTTATTTGTCTTGGAAATATTAACAAAGTCTCTCACACACGAGTGAAGTATAGAGTCCCACTGTTACCTCCCACTGTCTCACTCTATCTCTCTCTGCCACCCTCTCGCCCCCATTGCTAGCCTCCTTCTCCTCTCTGATTCCTACATTCTCGTTTAGCAGGAGTCGTGTCACGTGGGCTACACTGTCGTGGAAGCTTCTAGAACCCTGTATGTCTGTGTGTATTTAGTGCTTCCGGTGCCTGTTGGCATACTGTTCATTAAGTATTTGCTGAACTCATTTCCTTTTGGTCGATTCTCGCTGACACACTTCCCATCTCACATCCTGGCTTGGTGCTTCTATCTATCTGTCTATGAGTTATATTATTATAATATGGAGTCCTGACACCCATCCCTAAAACTAACAAGCCGTGATGCTGTGTGTCTTCCTAAGCTCCCTCTTAACTTGAGCCCCTCATGATTTAATTATTTTTTTCCCTTCGTTTTTCCTGACCTTGTGACCTTTTACGTGACGCCCACACAGTTGCCAACATCATTTTTACTACTGTTATGACCGATGGCGGGAAACTAGTGTGTGTGTGTGTGTGTGTGTGTGTGTGTGTGTGTTTAGATTCTTCGGGGACATGAGAGTGAAAAAATCGCCCATGTCTCTTGTTCTTAAATCTTCGTTACGAGAGGAAGGTAAACTCGATAAAAAAGCCAGAACAGACACAGTTGTACATTTGTGCTTGTCGCTGCTACGGGTGTTTAATTCCCAGATTCCAGTGTGGCAGAAATCACCTGAACACTCCTTAGACGAAGAATAAATTGGTATAAAGGCCCACAATCCCTTCCCCAGTATTCCTTCCACCCTCTACCCACCCAGTCCTTCTCTTATGTCTTCTCTTTCTCTGCTTGAAACCCCCCATTTCTCTCTTCAACCCCCGCCTTTATTAGCCCCCTCTTTTTCTCTCTCTCTCTCTCTCTCTCTCTCTCTCTCTCTCTCTCTCTCTCTCTCTCTCTCTCTCTCTCTCTCTCTCGTTGTCTCTTAATCATATTTCTCTCTCCCCTCTCTTAACCCACTCTCCTTTTCTCTCCCTTCTTAACCTCATCCCTCGTTCGTAGCTCATTTTCTTTCTCTTAAACCACTACTCTTTCTTTCTGTCAATCCTTTTTATTCTCTTTCATATTTCCGACTTCTCTCTGGGACCCTTACACGCTCCCCCTTCACACACACACACACACACACACACACACACACACACACACACACACACACACACACACACACACACACACACACACACACACGTTTTATCAACTCTTCTTGTTATATGAAATGAGTTCAGGCAGATTAATCTAATGTCGAAAGTATTTTTTATATTCTGTGAAGTAGGAGAAATCTGATACCTATTATTATTATATACACTAAATATTATTTTTATCTTTGAACATAAATCACGGGACTCAGTGTCAATGGATAAAATACCTATATAATGACAAATGTGTTTATTGTAAGAGCAGGTGTATACGTATCTACATCGCTGTGTGAATGTGTATCGCTGCCTCTATGTATATCTGTATGTGTTTTGGATGTTTATCTGTATGTATGTTTTATATGTATCTACTGTATGTATTAATCTGCATATGTATGTGTATGTTTTCTGTGTATGTACTCGTATCTATATGTGTATCTGCATATGTATGCATGTATGTTTATCTGAATATATCTGTCTATATCTATATCTATCTATCTATCTATCTATATCTGTCTGTCTATATCTATCTATCTATCTATATCTATCTATCTCTATCTATCTATCTCTATCTATCTATCTATCTATCTACATATATATGTATATATATATATATATATTTATATATATATATATATATATATATATATATATATATATATATATATATATATATATATGTCTGTAAATGTATTTATGATCTCTACATGTGTATGTGTGTGCATCTGTTTCTTTATATAACTGCGAGTATATCTGTATGTGCATCTGATTTGCCAGTGTATTTATATCTATATGTGTATTACATCTGTATGTGAATCCAGTGGAAGAAACAGACAACGGACCATAATGCAGACGGAGCAAGAAAAAAAAAAAAGAAAGAAACGAAAGACGAAAGAAGAGCAAACAAACCAAAAGTAAAACACAGACAGGTCTGAGAGAATAAAAGAGGAGAGGGAGAAAGGAAGATATTGAATAGAAGGCACTGAAAAACGTGTACGAAAAAAATGATTATTAACGAAAACATTAACTCCTTTCACGACGATAACTTATTTTTAACTTTGCTAATGGTACAACAAGAGGCGTAGGGCCGTTTGCTTAATGCTCTAATCGCATAATGGAATCCAAGTGCTTATTTTATAACAGTGATTTGGGAAATGTCTATGGTTATTAGGTTTGGTTAGCCTGCATCCCACAATGTAGGGTACATTCAGCAACTACGAGTATATAGGAAGGCCAGATATGTTCCATCTTCCTCATGTGCATCAGAAATTATGGTGAAGAATTTGAATTTTGCATTGCACTTTGGGATTAGAGGTTTAAACATAGGAATCATAGGGTCGTAGGCGTAAACCTGAAATCGAAAAGTGGGATGCAGATGCCAAAACTTTGACGACAAATTTTGAAGTACTTGATAATGATGGAACGTATTTGGTTTTCCTTATGGGTGCTGACTGCACTCTGTTATATGGGATGCAGGCTGACCATACTGAAAAGCCACAAGCTTTGCAGAAAGAACCGTTAATAATTAGGGTTTTGCATTCCACTTTGCTATTTGAGGTTTAAGCAGGCGAGCCTTATATTCAGAATAGGCCGACAGGGAAGGGGTTAATGCCAGCTATTCTCTAAACCATCCTAATCGACAAGGTGACTGCAATCGCCAGGTGGCAGCAAGAACGAAATATAAAACACTTCATTGAAGTCAGGGCCTTGAGACCTGAGGACAAGAGATTAACAGAAACTATATACAGAGAGGGAAGAAAGTAAAATGTTGAAGAAAACATGACAGAGACAAGAAATGCCACTGAAAACACAACACTGACAAACTTAGCGGTGCGAGCAATGTAAGACCTAAAAGGAGAGAGAGAGAGAGAGAGAGAGGAGTCGACGAACAAGGATTATTTCCCCGAAGAGTCCAATATAAGACGGGAGAAGAAGAGAATAGAGAGAAGTGAATACTATAATGATGATGATGACGGGGAGGAGAGTGAAGAACTGAGTGAATTCTGTGAAAAATCTCTCTCTCTCTCTCTCTCTCTCTCTCTCTCTCAAGTATTGCTCCGATGATCTTAAAACATATACAGTCAGTCTTGTTTGTTTCTTGGTGTTTTAAAAGGATGTAGAAATGAATAAAAATGATGGTTTTGAGAGAAATCGTAAAGTGAAACGTAATTATAATGGTAACAACAAAGAAGTCACTGGCTATATCTTCCAGCTTAAGAGAGACTTTTGGAACTGCAGAGACTTGATATAAGTTTAGTAAACGCCATCGCCAGGAGAGGCCTCTTAAACTGAATACAGCCATCTGGATGCGGCAAGAACACGAGCTCTGTAACTCTGCCGCTCCAATTCGCAGCCGACTATATGAAACTCAGAAGCTGATAGTTACAGCAAAGGCAAATAATTATTCCATACTAGCCCTGAAAAGGTTTCTGTAATAATGCCATAAATAACCTAAAATTCCTTTTTTGTGTGTGACGGTTGCCTAAAATTCCTTTTTTGTGTGTGGCGGTTGCTAGGCTTTTAATTCTAACCTCCTCCTCCTCCTCCTCCTCCTCCTCCTCATCCTCATCCTTCATCATCATTTCTTCTTCTTCTTCTTCTTCTTCTTCTTCACCACCACCTCCTCCTCCTCTTCATTATCATCATCCGCATGGAAAAAGACGAAGGCATGCCCAGTTTGACACAAGCTATGATGTGGGGAAAAAAAAAGTAATGGCACTGAAACAAATAATGGTCAGTCAGAGCAGAAATCCAGAGAGCTTCTAAACTTTTCCCTCAGCAAGTACCTTTTTTAATTAAATCATCTAACAAAAGCCTTTATAAGATCCTGAAGGTAGGGTATTGCTGCGAGATAATTAACCACTTCAGTCCCATGACTCGCCTTCTATTTTTTACTATTTTCTTATGCATTTGCTGATCTTAGAAGACACTTTGTAAACTTGAGATATTACATAGCCGAAAGTCTTCATTTATTCCTTCGATATGGGAGCATTCGTACCATCTGGGTAAAACCGAAAATGATAGCAAGAAGAAGAAAGAAACAAAGGCTTGGGAGCAATGCCTATGGACTTCACGGGGATCATTAAGGCTAGTATTCTCTTCGATTATGGACGCGCTTTAACACCTTTCACTAAGAGGTTTAGTTTGTTTATTACATCTTACTGTCCTCGTTTGTGTTACATAAATCCTTCTATTATTGCCTTATTCGGCATAAATAACGTGCAAAGGACATCAACCAGCCATATCTAGAAATAAATAGCTAAGGAAGAAGTGTTATGGAGCTTCCTTAAATGGCGAGAGTACGAGCCTAAGACAAACAATCCTTTCTTTACTAGGTTCCAGTTTTCCCCTAGATATGACCCGCGAGAGTCAGTGTTCCATCCAGGTCCCCAATTGTACCGCTGGGTGAACAAGGACAAGGGGAAACAAACTGTGGCTGAGAGTCTGACCGGCCCGAAAATCGAACTCGGGTCCTTAAACTTGCAGGCTGGTGATGCTAACTCCTGCATCACCACCTGCCCTAAGTGGCAAAGGTAAACAGAGAGAGAGAGAGAGAAGAAGAAGAAGAAGAAGAAGAAGTAGAGGAGGAGGAGAAGGACAAGAAGAGAAAGAGAAAGTAAATGTGGACATCAATTTCCCTGTCGTCCAAGTTTTCCGCCAACAAATAAAGTAAACAAATAAGCGAATTAATATAAACAATAATTAAAAATGTCGTCAGGTAATTTCCGAAGTAATTAGTCTTGTAACGGGTAGGGTGTCGTGGGACGATTGCTGATGGTTTGTACTTAGTTTTATCTCTACTGTTATTACGGCCATGGATGTTTAAGGTATTGATTGGTTGATGGATGAATGGATGGATGGATTAGAAATGCCAGGCTTACTGCTATTTAACTTTTATGTACAGGTGCCTGCAAGGGTTGTTTTACTCTCTCTCTCTCTCTCTCTCTCTCTCTCTCTCCTTTTATTTCTGTTTCGTCACTCCTCTGCTTTTCCCTACTTGTCAGATTTATCCCCAATTCTCCTATCTCCAGTTTTCATTTTCCCCCACAGCCCTGTCCCTTTGCTATTTCTCTTTTCTTCTACAAATCACCCTCTTGGTTTTCGTTTTTCTATACATGTTTCCCTGTTTCTCTGTCTTCCTATTATTCGATAAATTCCCCCCATTCTACAGTATTTTCTTTACATTTCAGCACTTTAAAAAATCCCCTACGCTATACCTTTCATTCCCCTTCTTCCCTCTGTTACTTTATTCCATTTCTCTAAATAATCAAAGTCATAAAGATTCATAGATGAAGATATATTTATTTTTGTCACTATATTTACAGTAGCTTTTTCCCTCCGTTTTCCTGTTCAAATTAACAGCACATCTGGACAAATATTACACACTCACACCTCAACACATCTGGACAAATATAACACACTCACATCTCAACACATCTGGACAAATATTACACACTCACATCTCAACACATCTGGACAAATATTACACACTCACACCTCAACACATCTGGACAAATATTACACACTCACACCTCAACACATCTGGACAAATATTACACACTCACATCTCAACACATCTGGACAAATATTACACACTCACACCTCAACACATCTGGACAAATATTACACACTCACACCTCAACACATCTGGACAAATATTACACAATCACACCTCAACACATCTGGACAAATATTACACACTCACACCTCACTTGAATTTGTGTAATTAAAAACGATTCGTTCCAAAGATACAAGCGCACAAACGAAGCATTAATAGAAAAGAAAAGCTTTGCCTATATGAATGTATTTATGTTTAGTTATGCATCCGTGCCTTGAAATAAATGTATGCATAATATTTTTTATATACTGCAAAGCACCAGTCATTTCATTTCGCTTTCCAGTTGCACACACGCATTTTTTCTCCCAATTGTGCCAAAAACAAATTCACCCAGGTAGCTTTTTTTCCTCACAGAAAGTATTAGAAATTCGGGAAGATTAAAATGCTCCAAAAATTGCTAACCTTAACCTTTATTTTATTCATGCTGTTCAACTAAGGGAGTGCTGTACTATAGTTCATTCACATTACTTTGTCCAGATTTCCATCCTTTTTCAGCTCATTTCACGAAGCCTGGATGAAGAATAAGACAACAGTGTGAGCCCAGTCTTTCCATAGCACTTCTTCGTGGCTATACTACTCACACTTTAACCTGGCCCAGATTTTCGCCCTTTTACAGCCTAGTTCATAAGCTTAGTAGCAGAATAAGCAATACTATGGCTTCCTATTGTTTCCATAGCACTTCGTCATGACTAGTATCATATTCTACTCTATATCTTTTATTACAATTTAGCATTTAAGATGGAGAGATGGCAGTTTTAGGCCAAGTTAGAGTAAAATGTGTATAGTAGTTGTGTGTTTCATGACTACTGCATCTAAACATCTCGGTTTGAAAGTCCTAAACTGGCTTAAATCTGGAGAGAGCAAGATTAAAGGACAGGACATCGGACTGAGGGAAACAATGGCGAAAATTGCACAAATACCCATAAAGTGCTACAAAATGGAAATAAAATCTGAAGATCTAGCTGTAAGGCCGACAACATTGCAGCCGTATAGACTCCCACGCCAGGCCTCATTTACCATGTCCTCCCACGCAGGGCATCTTTCTCCATTGTCCATTCACATCCTCCCACATGCTCCTACGTCCTCCTTCACCCTCGTGATTCCCACGCACTGTTCGGGACATTTATCCTAATATTCCACTACATCTATAGCATTAATAAGGAATTTCCGTCAATTTTCTCATTGACAATATACGAGAGAGAGTCATCTGTGAACCCATAAGATTACTAAACCTCTCCAGGCTCAGGAATGTTAGCTAGCAGAGGAAAGTAAGATAAAAATATTTATCAGAATTTTACCCCCAACTATAGAAAGAAAACATATATATACATATACTAACCATAGGACAGGTTCGAAGATGATCAATAAATGCTCGTAAATGATCAGTACAGCTTGTGATGACCAAGTATGATAATTCTGTTTTCCAGCGTGTATGTGATATAAAGAACTGCAATGAATTTGGCAGTAAATGTCACTGACAAGCAATATCATTAATTCTAAAGAAAGCAAGACAGTTAACGTGGCGTAAGATCATCGAACATTTTATATTATCAATTGTGTGTCGTGTCAGAGTATTTCGCGCAGAATGAGCCTCTATACCATTTAATTAAGTGTACAGTTGTAAGCCACACTTTCTGCTCCCCCTCCATCCCTATCCCTAACTCTGGGAACTCGCAGCCAGAGTTTCACATTGCACAAAGACCTGTTGTTAGTGGTTCAAAGCTTTTCTGGACTGGCGGGTAACAATGCCATCGCCAATTGTTCCCAGTGCAGTGTAACAAAGATCCAAACTACCACCTTAACACTGGACAACAGGCCTTCCTTTGGTATGAATCCCTGCCTATGACTTCCCTCCAGCCTGAGTCAGGATTACTGGGCGAGGAAAACTGTCTGGTGTGTATACGGGCGCTGTCAGTAGTTCCCTTACAGTCTCCATACCGTGCCAGGCTTAACCTCTTCAGTTTGATGCCACATTTCTTCACTGTAATTAGGCTACCACCAGGCAGTTTATATTCAGAGTTGAAAAGACCGCCAGCAGTGATTAAGATGACGCAGGCCATATCTAACTCCTTCAGTTCAGGACTTCTTTACTAATTTAAATAAATTCTTCTTGTAATAAAAAGAATAACATGAACTAAAAGTTCTCATACTGAACTGTTAACATTGCTTCATACCATCAAGAAACCGTGTCAGAACCTAATGTGATTTTTCCAACTAATCACCAATAACCCCTTCAATCCAAGAATACCGTGTTTATTTTATTTTTTGTTCATTTACTTACCTGTTTACTACATTATTTCTTTTATTATTGCGGCGATAGTTCAATCTTGTCTCTATTCACACAGTAGCGTAACTTGAGACCTGAAAATAAAGAGCAGCTCCTTCAAGGCGTTATCCCAATATGTCCACCTGGTACTAAAAATAATATATAAAGCACATCTACACATATGCGGGTTTACTTTATCTCAAACGTGATGAGCCAATTATCTTTGAGTCCAAAAGAATGACAAATTTCGATCTACGGGTAACAATATGCTTCTCGGGATTATTTCACTTCTCTATCAGTACGGTCAAGCACACTGCCAGTCAACGTTGTGTAGCAAATACCGTGTATCTCCGTAGAGGGAAGCTGAGAAATTTACAAGTAAATAAAATATGTGGAAACAGAATTAGAAAACCACACCCTCACTCTAAGCCTGAAATTTACCACCACCAACACGGACAGCGAAGGGGCAGGTATTTTACTTAAAAGGGTGCCAGGAAAAACAGATAGTGCAGGATGATATGAAAGATTAAATCATGGTAACAGAGAGAGAGAGAGAGAGAGAGAGAGAGAGAGGGGAGCGTGTGTGAGTAGAGGACAACTCAGGTTAGGTTCGGTTAGGTTAGGTTAGTATGGGCAATGTTAGCTTAAGTCAGGTGAAGTTAGGTCAGGTCAGGTCAGGTCAGGCTAGGTTGGATAAGGCTGGAGTAAATGAGTGTGAGAGGGAAAGTGAGTGTGGTGGATATGACAGGGTACATAACTGACCATCTACAAAATCTATCAACAAATACCTTGACTTAAGACAATTTGGGATCATAAAAACAACGGTTCCACTAACTCCTTCAGCCCAGTGACGTATTCCATGTTTTGTTCCATCAAGTGCCAGAGATTTCATGATGCTTTGGGTTTTGTGTGTGTGTGTGTGTGTGTGTGTGTGTGTGTGTGTGTGTGTGTGTGTGTGTGTGTGTGTGACCTTTCATTAACCCCTTCACTGGTAGACATAATTCTGAAGATGAAGAAAAAACTCAAATAATACGTCGTTGTAATGAATGAGTTAAACTTGTGATGTGCACAAGACAGACGATTTTATTCAGCTGAAGGAAATCCCAGTCCTTGTAGTTTATATTTTTTGAATTGTGACAGCCCAGCATGGGACTCCTACACCCACAATGGATATAATGAGACTGGATTATTATTTTAATAATGAATGAAACTATTCCCTCACCTCTCTCTCTCTCTCTCTCTCTCTCTCTCTCTCTCTCTCTCTCTCTCTCTCTCTCTCTCTCTCTCTCTCTCTCTCTCTCTCTCTCTTACACCACCTCACTGTTTCCCTCCCTCACTACCCCCTTCCCCACTCTCCGTACCACCCCTACCTCTCTTTCCCTCGCCTCGTCGAATATAAACACAAATGATTCCTTTCTATTCCTGCCTTAAGTGGATCCAAGACGGGCCAAAACTGCTGTATCGTCAAAATATTCACAATTTCAGAATGTGAGAATAATGTTTTACGTACAGTTCACGGCGCTGTGAAATGAAGACCTTAACCCTCTCATTGACGAAACAACTCTAGTACATTTTCCAGCTAACGTCATTTGATTTTATTCAACAGAGAGTGAGTCATAGGAGCCTGTGAATGTTAATACCGGTACTGTTAACCTTCACATGGTCTGGACAACTCAACTGTTCTGTTCCAGCCAAAACCAGATTTGACTAAGTTGAGAGTCAGGATTCCGGGGGCGTGAGTGGAGAATGAATGGGAGTGTGACTCATTTAGTAAAAAAAAAAAAATGGTTAGTACCTCTTTCTATCCGGATTCTTCTGGCTCACTGACGCCACCTCACCCACCCTAGAGTGGAATAGGAGATCTGGATGATGATGATGATGATGATGATGATGATGATGATGATGATGATGATGATGATGATGATGATGATGATGATGGTGGTGGTGGTGGTGGTGGTGAATATCATGGGAGTCAGTGTGTTAATACATGCGTACAATACTGTATGCATCCAACAGCGTTGTATGGCCAGGTGGTTATCACTGGTGGGGTGGAATTGTGGGGAACCTGGGAACTTGCTTTCTGTGGCATATTTTAAAACTTTTGAACCTTCTGTAATTTGTGCACAGGATTGCCTGTTTAGGTTATAGTTATATCATAACCCAAACAGCTGCCAAACATTTCGCAAACCCTCTAGATTGAACAACAACGTGAAAGTGAACAACAACGTGAAAGTTCTTGAAATTAAACTCTGAAAAAAAAAAAAGTGTGTCCATACTTGCATCTTAACCCATACATCTACCTAACACTTAGCAATCAGTTTATAATGAAAAATAACGTGAAATGTATCAGCCTAACCTATACAAAAATAAAAAAATAGTTTGTATATATTTTTACCTTAACCTGTGCACACGCCAGACACTTCATAGATAATCTGATAAATAATAAAGTAAAAAAAAATGGGCGAACAAAAGGACCTATTACAATTTTGTAACCTTTTTATCGCAAAAATTGGTGGACATCCTTTACAAATGCTTCCCCTGGTTTCCTTTTGTTGGGTAGGCCGCATTCTTTTATCAATGATTCACGCTACTTCTTGAAAACTTCTCTTATCGGATCCTCTTTTGTATGGTCCGTCTCTCTCTCTCTCTCTCTCTCTCTCTCTCTCTTTCTACTCGTAGATATATTATCGTGGCTAACGTAAATCGATTTTATTGAACTGTGAAAAATCTCCAAGAGCGAAAGCATTTTAAAAAGGGCTTTGATAATCCTCCCTAAAATGGTCTTGATAATCCTCCCATTTGTACTCTAACAGGTACAGGTATGTTTATTTTTTAGGCCAGTGTTGCACGAAATTATGCTATTTTCTATAACTCCCTCCAGTCGTAGTTAAAACCTGTCTCAGTAACCCGTCCACTGCAGTAGTATTATCAAACGTTTTTTTTTTTTTATTAAGGTCACACGATATTATTTAATTATAAAAATTCTTTGTAGTCAGAAATTTAAACCGTCTTGTTAATCCTTCACATACTAGTTATACTTAGTTAATTTTTCCGACTCTCGCCACACAGTAATGTTCTGCAATAGGTTATCCCTGCTACTGTCTATCCTATTTTTTTCCTTTACATCTTCCCCCCCTCCCCTACCAAGCTCATCTCTCTTCTCCTCCTCCACCTACGTCCCTCCTCACTTGTCCTCCTCCCTCTCTTCCCTCATCTATAAGCTTCTCTCACCTCGTTTCACATTTGCTCCTCTCACTTTTCTCCCCAGAATTTCTCCTCCTCCTCCTCCTCCTCCTCCTCCTCCTCCTCCTCCTCCTCCTCCTCTGCTCTACGCCTTCTGTCCCTCCCTCGTCCCTGAAGCTTCTTTCACATCCTCCCCTTCCTCTCCTTCCCTCTCTTCCTCCCACTTCTCATTTTTTTTTCCTCCCCTCCTCTTCCTCTCCCCCCCTCCTCCTGTCCTTCCCCGTTCCGCTGTGCCCTCTTCCTTTTCCTCTTCATTTTCTTCCCCCTCTTCCTCTTCTCTTTAGTCAGTCACTCAACAAGAGACCAGTCACTAAGGCCATTTCCGTGTTTACCAACAATGACTCCATTCTCCAGTGTAGTAATCTCTTCACTCCCAAGATGTAAATGTTATTCTTGATACTACTGTACCACACGATTAAATCCAAAGCACGACAGCCCCCTACGAGTGACGGATTATTTGAATGCTGTATCTAACCACATCAGTTCGATAAATTTAAACGAAAGTGAATGAAATTGTCTGATTATACCAAAAATCGGTTTATCTGTCTATCAATTGCCAGACGCCCTAATCCCGCAAGGGGTGGCCTCAAACAAATCGCCTCCATGTCACCGGTCACCCGCCATTTCACTGCCCTGCTCCCAGCTCACACCTCTCCCTCTCATATACCTCTCCGATCCATCCCTTCATCTCATCATTGGCCCCCCCTCCCTCCCCCCCCCGCCACCTCACTCACATACACTCTTCTCGTTAGACTTTCGATCTCCATCCTCTCCACATGGCCAAACCACATCAGCGTATTTCTCCTAACGCTTTCTATCACATCCACATCCACACCACAACGCTCCTTCATTTCCTCGTTTGTCAGTATGTCTCTTCATGTAACTCCACGTGCTCCTCTCAAATAACTCATTTCCAGTGCCCTCACTCTTGACTTGTCCTTCCAAGGTCCAAGCTTCACTTCCATACGTTAGAGTTTTATCACAATACTGTCATGCGCGAATTTTTTAACTTCCATGCTCACTTCCCTGTTTCTTATAACTGCTTTCAAAGAACCAGCAACCTTTCTTCCTTTTTGTACCCTTTCAAGCACTTCGCCCTCCAAACTTCCATCCTTACTCACCGCACTACTCAGGTACTTAAATGCACTAACATTTTCCATTTCCTTACCATCAAACCTCACTGTACATCCAGTGACTATTTCTCTCGAAGTCCACAACTTTACTCTTCCCTACATTCTCCTTACGATTCCGTTTCTTACACATTCTTCCAAACTCATTCATAAAGCTTGTAGTTCTCCTTCGTTTTCACTTAACACAGTAACATCTGCAAACAGCAGTACAGGGAGTTTCCAAACACTGTCCTCTCTCATTAGAGCCATTCCAACATCCACTGCCCTAACCTGTATCTCTTTGATAACCCCATCCATATACAGACTGAACAGCCATGGAGACATGACACATCCCTGTTTCAATCCAACATTCAAATACCAAAAATACAATATAAAATTCTTCTCCTTGATGGCCTTAACAGGAGGCAAATTACTTAGGCCATCTCTCTGCTCAGCTCCATCAGATCCATCCCTTTTTTATTTTATTCTTGCTGCCACCAAGCTGTCAGTTCAGGTCCGGACAACCACATATATGAATCGAATCAGCAGGAAATAGCAAGAATAAAATGAAAAGTATGTCCTCGGGCTGATAACGGTATATTCCTCCTTTTTTATATGTCTGGAGAATAAAGATGGTTTCCATACCGTAATTGGACTGATAAACATTGAAGCTGCCATAACTCACTCGCAACTGAAAACTGTCTGGCGTTGGCCTGTCGTAAATTCCTAGAGTTGAGGCAGACGAGACGATTAACGGTAACAATATCAACATTCACAGGCTTCTGTACTCGCCGGCAAATAAATATAATCGTCTGGTGTTAGCTTAAATAAGATACAAACATTAACACGTCCATGAGGATTACGAGGGATTGTGTGTTAGAGGTTTGATCATAAGAACAGTAGATAAGGCACCAACTGCAGTATCTTTGCCTGTTGGTGTATTTGGCGCAACTCTTTATGAAGATATGAAGTTGGATATATGAGTGAGAGAGATATTGCCCTGTAGTCTCCCCTTAAACCCTCTCCTCCAGTTAAACACATCCCACCAATCAAGCTCATCAACCAAAACCCTGAGAGAGAGAGAGAGAGAGAGAGAGAGAAGGAATATATTTACAGTAGGCCTATCGACTGCAAGAGGGTCATTAAGGCTGACAGTTATTTCTGGTTAAGTCCCAAGCTTCCCCTTAGACACGACCCACAGTACTTGGTTTGCTGTATGTCCATGTCACACAGCTGGGTGCACAGAGGCAACGGGAAAGACAAACGGAGTCCACCAGTCTGATCGGCGCGAAATCGAACTCGAGTTCCTTGAGTTGCGAGTTGGTTGTAGTAACAAACAGACAACGGCATTCCATCAGCCACAAGGTAAAAGTGATAAATGCATAAGGAAATATGAAAGAAAGGCATGAAATTTATTATTCTTATCAATATTATTATTATTATATTAATGTTGTTGTTGTTGTTGTTGTTATTATTATTATTATTATTATTATTATTATTATTATTATTATTACTACTACTTTTATTATTATTATTATTATTATTATTATTATTATTATTACTATTATTATTATTATTATTATTATTACTATTATTATTATTATTATTATTATTATTATTATTATTATTATCATCATCATCATCATCATCATCATCATCATCATCATCATCATCATCATCATCATCATTATTCAAACACATCAAGAAATATGAAAAAAACAAACATGAAATTATTATAAGAAAAAATTTTCCTCAAGGAGGATATTAAGGTATGTAGTTGACCACCGATCTTGTAATGTTCCATTTATGAACAGCTTTGGTGCATTCCTAATCATTTTTCCATGTTCCTCCTCATTTTATCAGCATTAACTTTTTATATTCAGTGTCAGCTTTATCTCTAAAATACACCATGTCCTCGTCATCATATATATATATATATATATATATATATATATATATATATATATATATATATATATATATATATATATATATATATATATATATATATATATATCTTATTCTTGCTGCTGCCACACGATTAAATTCAGTGTAGGACAGCTCCCTTACAAGTGAACGATTATTTGAAAGCAGTATCTAACCAAATTAGCTTCAAAAATATGTAATCGAAACTTAATAAATTGTCTTGAGGCACCAGAATTACAATATGAAATGTCTTCTGCTCAATGGTGTTAACAGGAGGCAAATTACTGAAACCATCTTCCGTCTCACTCTCGTTAGATTCTTCCCATTTTTCTCATATTCTTGCTGCCGCCAAGCTATTTTATTCAAATAGAGAGAGCCACATATCTGAACAGAATCAACAAGAAATGGCAAGAATAAATTGAAAAAGATGTCCTGACTGATAACTTTGTATTCTTCTATTTTTATTTTTCAGGAAAGTAAAGGAGGTTTCATTATAGTAAGTGGAGTGATCAACACCCTCAAGCTGCTATGACTCACCTCCCATTGACCACTGTCTGGTGTTGGTCTGTTATAAATTCTTAAGAGCTGACGCAGATGAGACGATTAATGGGAACAATAGCAACACTCCCAGGCATCTGTACTCTCCGGCAAATAAATATAATCGTCTGGTGTCAGCTTGAATAAGATACAAACATTGACACGTCCATGAGGGTTACGAGGGATTGTGTGTTAGAGGGTTGATCATAAGAACATTAGATAAGGCACCAACTGCAGTATCTATGCCTGTTGGTGAATTTGGCGCAACTCTTTATGAAGGTATGAAGTTGGATATATGAGTGAGTGAGATATTGCCCTGTAGTCTCCTCCAAACCCTCTCCTCCAGGACACATCCCACCAATCAAACTCATCAACCAAAACCCTGAGAGAGAGACAGAGAGAGAGAGAGAGAGAAGGAATGTATTTACAGTAGGCCCATCGACTGCAAGAGGGTCATTAAGGCTGACAGTTATTTCTGGTTAAGTCCCAATCTTCCCCTTAGGCGTGACCCACAGTACTTGGTTTGCTGTATGGCCATGTCACACAGCTGGGTGCACAGAGGCAACGGGGAAGACAAACGAAGTCCACCAGTCTGATCGGCGCGAAATCGAACTCGAGTTCCTTGAGTTGCGAGTTGGTTGTAGTAACAAACAGACAACGGCATTCCATCAGCCACAAGGTAAAAGTGATAAATGCATAAGGAAATATGAAAAAAAGGCATGAAATTTATTATTCTTATCATTATTATTATTATTATTATATTAATGTTGTTGTTGTTGTTATTATTATTATTATTATTATTATTATTATTATTGTCTATTATTATTATTATTATTATTATCACCATCATCATCATCATTTAAACACATCAAGAAATATGAAAAAAACAAACATGAAATTATTATAAGAAAAAATTTTCCTCAAGGAGGATATTAAGGTATGTAGTTGACCACCGATCTTGTAATGTTCCATTTATGATCAGCTTTGGTGCATTCCTAATCATTTTTCCATGTTCCTCCTCATTTTATCAGCATTAACTTTTTATATTCAGTGTCAGCTTTATCTCTAAAATACACCATGTCCTCGTCATCATATATATATATATATATATATATATATACGATTACCATTAATACTATCTGTATTATGAATTTCACGACCATCATCAACATTTAATCATAATTACACCAACACCACCATCAACAGCACAGACTGCATCATTTTTATGTCGGGTCACATAAAGCTATTAATTCACTCCACCTCACTGTCAAAACCTATCATAAAAAAAGGAAAAAAAAAGCATCTCGTCTGCACCAGATCCCGTCCCACACAAGCCAAATACTCATTAGCGCGAAGCCAGAAAAGTGCCACATTTTTATTCACCTCCGGGCATGTAAAAAAGAAATGCCTGATTTATGTATTTCTGTCAAGCCCGGTGAGAGAATAATGTTTACCTTTCTGTACGTACCTTGTCAGTTGCGGAGGTGAAAGGCATGGTGTGTGTGTGTGTGTGTGTGTGTGTGTGACAGTATATGTATGGGGTAAGGGGAAGGGCTAATAACTGACTCGGAGAAACAATGTATTAAATCTTGTTTGTAGCACACGGATGTAACACGAGTGACTGATCAAGGTGAAGCCTTTTGGTGCGGGTATATGGTTCCGCATAATGGATGAAGCCGAGGGTCTATAATTTGAGTCCAAAATTTTTGGTATAACTGAAGGAAGGACAGCATGTATGATTACGTCACACGTTGAATTCTCTCTCTCTCTCTCTCTCTCTCTCTCTCTCTCTCTCTCTCTCTCTCTCTCTCTCTCTCTCTCTCTCTCTCTCTCTCAAACACCGTCCCATCGTCCATGCATTTTTTCCTCATCCTTTTTCTTACCCTCTCTCCATTCTTTATAGTCATTCTCCTCCCCTCTTGATTCTTGTCTTCGTCTTTTCCACGTCATACTTTTAATATTTTCCTAACTCCTTCCTTTCCTTTTCATCTTTTCACTCCTTATCTTTCCCGTCAGTTTTCTTTGCCCATGTCTGACACTCCCTTAGCCCTGTTTTGTGTGTTTTATTTCCTCCCTCGTCTCTTCTAAGTTCTTCCCTTAATTATGTACATTTTTCTATTTCTAACCTTTTTCGTCTCCTGTTCTAGTTTCTCTTACTCTCCTGCATTTTCCTGACGTTTATCATTTTTCTCAAGGCCTTGTACCTCGCATTCTTCCCTTAATTTTCTTCCCTCTCTTTTCCTTTCCGTCTCTTTTTATTTTTGTTCACTATGTTTTGCTTACCTTCCAGCCTTTTCAGTATTTTCTAACATTCCCCTGGCGTTACTGTTACCGATATCGGGATGGTATATTGATGATTTGAATTTCGATAAAGCAAACTTCTCTGATCCTCATCAAGACCCACTACATGTGATAAAGACACCCATGCTAATACCAGTGCACCGGTCTTGAATAAGACAGTCCAAGCATGAATTCATTGTAGACGGTGGTATTAGCACTGAAGAGATGACAAAGGAAAGTAGGTGTGTGGCACGTAGGAGGACTGCTTGACAAAGAAACAAATATTAACCTTGCTCATATGCCCCAGGTTAGGGAAGAAATGTTGAAATAAGGTTTTATCATCACTACAGTTTTCTCTCTTTTTTTTTTTTTTTTTTTTTCTCAAACACCTTTCTTCGCCCCTTTGTCGGCTTGTTTTTCAATCATAATATTTTATCTCTCTTATCTTTTCTAAGATCTCTATGTCATTAATTTTTCCCATTGTTATTTCTTTCTTATTTCCTGCAAGTTTTACCTTAATTTTACATCCATCTCTTCTCTTTCTTCGTCCCTCTTCGCCCCCTCTCTTACTTTTCAGCATTTTTGTGTGCTTTTCTGAAATTCTATTTCTTGTATTATTTTTGTTATGCTTCTCTTGCCTTCAAAATTTCTTTTTTCCTCTACCATTTTTTCGCCTCATTTTACCCCTCAGTTTTCGCCTGTCAGCTTTTTTCATTTTTTCTGCGTTTTGCTGATATTCTTGTTTTGCCGTTTTCGAGGATTTCTCAAAATGAGGTATTGTGACAACTGGTGGATGACTTTTTGCCGCGTCGTTGAGCCCAGCATTTCCAATCCCTTAGTTTATTGAGCCTTCTAGTATAAACTACCATTTCTTATATATCCCACAGGAACATAAGGTACAGTACAATTTTAAAGAATAGCTGGCTTTAGCTTACATAAAATAATCTATGTGCGTCCCCAACTCAAGACAGTTATGAGCATTCCACCTGCTGATAATCCTTTCTTTAGAAAATTATCTGCCTTTACATCGTTGCTCCGAATAAGGAACAAAATGCAATCACCGTTGTTGTGTCAGCTATATGCTGGAAATATGTGCTGAGGCGTGAAGGTGAGACACTACAGTAATACTAATTACCAGTGTTGTAGCGTACCGGTAAACGTGTATGGGTCTTATATGATTACAACCAATGTCTATTAACACTTTCACTATGATAATGTTAATTCCTAAACTTATTCGTGCTTAGTAGGACTTCGATCTTGAGAGGTTAGATGTTGCCTTCGTTAACCCTCTCACCACACACTGACTTCTAAAATCAGAATAAAATACTTGGTGCTTGCAAGAATATATATATATATATATATATATATATATATATATATATATATATATACCCACACGATTATCAACTCAGGGGTTACGTCCCTCTGCTCTATCATCTCTCCAGACATAGTTCCTCCTTCATGTCCTCTTTCCCCACATTCCCTCCTCCCTTTCCACTTCACACCTCCTCCTCTCTCTCTCTCTCTCTCTCTCTCTCTTATAACTCTGAACTATAATTACCAGCCGTAAAGACTTACGTCAAAAGAATCCCCATTATTTGTCTGTTGATAATGCATTACAAGTAATCCAGTAAATCACATGTCCCTTGATTTTTTTTTCTTCACCTTGCTCTCGTTCTTCCTCTCCTCCACTCCCACTTACACCTCGATTTCATCCTTCCACCTCTTTCTCAACCTTCATGTTCCCTTCCACAATGTCATTTCACCTGCTTCTTGGTCTTCCTCCCCACCTCCTTTCTTCCTCGTGTACCTTTTCTCTTTGGCTCGTATTCTCAACGGTTAAGGAAACTCCCTAACACCTCTTCCTTACCAGCTTAAGGATACGACTGGCTAAGATCATTTTTATGTTATTTTTGGAGGGTGTGGTGATTCAACTATTTATGCAGCACAGAAGAGGACGGCAAAGTGTAATAAACACAGTAAATCACTTTAAAATGTTAGGGCGCTTCCTTAACCATTCTCGGCCATTTTCTCTCCTTATTCCCAGTAAGTTCGATATCATACCTACACATACTTTCTTTGTTATCCTTTCATTCTCTTCACAACATACGGTACAAGAGAATATATATTAACAGACTATAGATAACAGTTGTCCGATCCAGTAAATAGGAAAGAAAATTGAATAAAAATATTTAGATTCCCTCGTTTGAGCAGCGGGATTCCTACCTATTTTCTACAACATTCTACTTTGTTTTCCGTTTTTCACTCCTGTGCAAAGTTGCGTTAGCTTGTTTGTTTCATTTCTTTAATAAATACATTGCTTGTCGTATAGATTGTTCATGTTTACACTTTAGTTTGATTCACATAGGGATGATCACAGTTAGGTTGATTGGCCAGCTGCTTTGACGTTGGACCAGCGCTGGGTTTATTGTTAGCTACGTTGATTGGCTACCTGCTGTGACGTAGGGCTAGCTCTAGATTCATTGTTAGTTACGTTGATGGGCTACCTACTGTGACGTACGACCAGCACTGGGTTCATTGTTAGTTAGGTTGATTGGCCACCTGCTGTGACGTACGACCAGCGCTGGGTTCATTGGCTGTGACTCACTGGGTTTCCGAGACGAGAACCCGCGAGATGTTTCGACTCTCCATGCATCGACATTTGTGGCCAGTGTCATTCTAGCATCTGTGTTGTATACACGTGTGTTCTCTTTCTCTCCGGTTATCGCGTCGTTTCGTGTTATTTATTTACTTTTGCATATTACCTTTTATTCCACCGTCATTTCTGTTTCACGAAGTGAGGGAGAGATGAAGGGAACAATATATGAAGAGACAGCGACGCGGAAAATGGAGATAATGTAAGTATTGCCGTTATCAGCATTACCATATAATTATCTGTCATAACCATTGCCACCATTACAGTCTACATCAATACCAGCTTCAACGCCTGTATTATTAGCCTACCGCTATCGTTATTAGCAGTATTATCATCACTATCGTCGTTATTATCACCATTATTATGGGACTAATTACTCTTAATCGTTATTGTTTGTACCATTATCATTTCTTTCATAATCATTATTTAACATGGCTGATGTCATGTAATTAGCCTACTGTTACCACTATCTTCACAATCATTTCTATAAGCATCATTGTAATTATTTCTATTATCATATCTTCACAATAATTATCACCATCATCAATATACATCATTACTGTTTTCATCATCGTCAGTGCTGTTATCACTGCCATTATGTACACCACCATTATTATTATTACACCTGTTATTATTATTATAATTATTGTCATGTAGCCTACCAGTACCATCAAAATTATCACCATTAAAATTGCCATCAGTAAAACGATCATTATTACAGTACCATCATTATCACCATTATTTGTCACCATCATTACGTCTCCATGCACACATAGTATTCCAACATACTATGTATTAAACACTATAGTATTTTTTAGTTCATATTTGAAACATAATACCCATCAGTACTTATCCATATGAATTTAAAGATGGTACCGGTTTCATTCGAAGAAGGCTTATTTTATTTAAGAACAAGGCTTGTATTAGTGAAGGACAAGTCTTTTATTAGTGCCTGTCGACTAGACTACACCAAGGTCATTGGACTTGATTAGACATTAGAGTGAGTGGAGTTTCAGACCTTTGATCGTTCCAGCTAATTAACCAGGGCTTTTGAGGGGAAGGATGGGGTTGGGATGGGGTAGACTAGTGCGATTGGCCCGCTTTCTACCAGTAGACTTTTAATGATTCACCCTGTATCTTTACTGTTGTTTTTGTATCAGCACCAGAAAGAAGGTAATAAAACAATAGCAGATGTTTTTGTTGGTTACTTCCTACACTCAATACAGGTGAGGGAGGGCTATATGTAGGTTGACAACCGTTTGTGGACATTACTTTTAATGACAGTAATACAGCTCTTTTCTGACCGCTGCACCATCCTTGTGTGTGGTGGGGCAGTGAGGTATGGTGATCCAGGCTAGTATTTTTGTGGGCTAAGTATGCTCTCAAGGACTCCATCCTTATCAGGTTATTTTTGCATGTGACATCTTTATTATTGTATTGAAAGCATAATTATGCAGGTTCTGTCTGTATATGAAAGACGTAGGAAATAGAAAACGATATGATAAAATTTAATAAGCAAAATAAACACCTAATGGAGTAGTGCTAAAGTGTGTCCCAATCTGATGAAAATACGGTCCAAAGCTACATTCACTTTACCACCACCACTTCCCCATACGCCGTCCACATTGCTCTCACCTTTGTGAGAGTGATGTGAGCCACTGGAGTTGCTGGCAAAGTCACAGGCTTCATGACTGATAAGTCTCTCACTCGCTTACTTTGTAATCATGAAGTGAACATGATGACACTTGTTCTTATATCATGTATAAAAAAGATTGGTAAGTAATATACGTATTTTAAGGAATTACTGTCGTAGTAAAGCATGATTAAATAACTTTATGAAATACCTGACCACCAGAAATGTAACTGACTTGGCGGGCAGGCATTTTCTGGGGTGGAGGTAGTGTTGAGTAAGGATTTTCTCTCTGTCTCTCTCTCTCTGGTGAACTTTTATTTTGAACCTATTGTGCTTACATCATCTAAAGGAAAACAACGAAGACAACTGGTTCAAGGCAGAGCCACGGAATATGCTGCAGGGAGAAGGAGCATTCATTCGCAGCCTTTGGACTCCCTATAACATCTCTGTCCCTCTCCTCCTCCTCCTTTCCCTTTTCTCCTGCCCCTTCCTTATCTCGGACCTTTTTTCTCCCTTCCTCTCTTACCCCGTACCCGCCACTTTTCGTCCTTCCTATCCGCCACGCCCTTTCGTCCTTCCTACCCGCGACTCACTTTCGTCCTTCATACCCGCGACTCCCTTCCTACCGGCCACTCCCCACACCCTCCTTAACCTCGTCGCGCCAGGACACGAATCGGCTTCGCACTAAGGCCTTGCTTCGAACATGGCTCGTATTTTCGTTGGTTAAAGAAGGTCCCTAACACCTATTCCTTAGAGATTAATTTTTGGATATTAGGTGGTAAATATCCTTTTGTACGTTATTTGTGTGAGGTAAGGCGATACTGGAAGGATTTATGTAACACAAAAGAGGATTGTAAAGTGTAAAGGCCCTCTCCCACTTCGGCGTAAATAGGCACGATGAAGCCACGATGAAAATCGTGGCCGAAGTCGGTGATGTGTCGACGATTCTGACCAAGAATCGTGGTGTCGGCGTAATACCGGCAACACCAGTACGACAAAACGCCGAAACCTCGGCGGAGTATACGATATAACTGGCGACAAGTAGCCGACATATCGCCGATATGTCGGCGCAATGCACAAGCATTATTCTAAATTCAAATTTTAACGTTTTTTTTATGGCGACTCAACGACGATAAAGGTTCAACGGCGGTGTGCTGTCGACGATATATCGTCGATGTGTCGGCGAATGCATCGCACGCACCTCGCAGACAAAACGCTGAGGCCATCGCAGGTGCCTCGCCGTCATCGGCGTATTTAAGGCGATTAATCGACGATTCATCCGCGAAATCTCGGCGATATATCACCGACATTCATAAGATGAAATATTACTGTCGCACAACCCGGTACATATCGTACGGTTTACGTAGGCTATGTCGTATTAACCTCACCGATGCATCGCCGATACATTGCCGACGCTTCGCAGTATGACCGTATGACATCTCAACGGTTTTTTTCACCGTCGACGCCTCGCCGATGTTGGTGATCATACGCGGTTTATACGCCGGGTAATCGCCGACGACGCTGAGGCGTCGCCTTGTTGTTTACGACTAATCTGCGAAATTTTACAAAATCGTGGAGGGCCACGACGTTTTCATGCAGCATGAAAACGTCGTGGTCCCCCACGACAAATTTCCACCTCGTGCGACGTATCGGCGCCATGCCACGAATGGACAAGATTTTGATCACGAATACCCACGATTAGGGATTTTTGACACATCGTGACTTTATCTTCCACAATTTCGCCGAAGTGGGAGAGGGCCTTAATAAACAAATTAAATCTCTTAGGAAAAGGTGTAAGGGTGCTTCCTTAACCGATAAGATATATGGACCAATGATCATTCTCCTCATTGCACTTTCATCAACCCTCCCCTCCATCTCCTTGGAAAACTAGATCTGCCACTAAAGATCGGCTTGACATACAGGTAAGCTGATAATTGTCCTGGTTAAAGCTTTGGTCCGTATGTTGACACCGAATACATGCTACTGACAAACAGTACAGTATTGGCTCCAGGTACAGGTTGAGCCACTGCTGTGACCTCAGGCAATAGTGCTAATTGTTGTTGTTGGCGGAGGTTATGTATTCACCCCTGTTTGTCTGTTTGCTTGTTTGTTCACAAGATGTCTCAGTAAGTTACCGATGGATTTCAACTAAATTTTGTGGATACGTGGGCCGTGGGCGAAAGAAGAGTTTATTAAATGTTGGAGGTGATCTGAGTTGTCGGGTATAGGCGTTGGCGGAGGTATGCGCTTTCAGAATGCTGTCGAGTTTATCTAAGCGACCATAATAGATTTTACGTAGATCTTGCCCTTCAGTGTCTGATCGAAATTCTAATGATTGTGTATATTTTCATCCTTAAATATACAGGTCTTTGTTACTATTTTGAGTAAAAATTAATTAGCTGAAACTGATTCTTCCAACCATCCCTTTCCTTACTACCGTAACTCCTTACCCGTGTGGACCATTCGTAAAGACATGAGTGCTGGAGAAGGGCTACATCTTCATAGTTCGGAAAGTTACTTTTATTATGTAAATGGACAGTTGTGCAGACAGGAACACAAGTATCTTCCCAAAGTTTGACGTGCATATGACGGAAAAATCGAACCATCAGAAACACATCACTAGCAGAAGCAGGGTTTTCATTTTATTTCACCAGTTGTTAATTTCCTTCAGACAGACCTAGGAAGATATTTGTTTATTTGACTGTACACCTGAAATTACAAATCCGTGGTACAGTGGGTAGCCTCTTAATGGTGGTCAGACTTCAATGTGACTAAAACATTCCTTCCGTGTCAACAGTGGCTGATGTTCACGCATCTGTACCAGGAACTTTTAAAGCTCAAACGTTCTATCAGGATCAAAAGTTCGTCGACACCTCCTTGCCGACTTTGGTGATGCAAGATGTTACATGAAATAATAATGTTTTAGCAATACGAAGAATATAATACAAGGAGTTTGATGAGAAAAAATGTTGTGATATTGGTGGAGGAATGGGGACTATGGAAGGCAGAATACAACACTGGCAGGGGGATTATCGGCGAACTTTTACTGGTGATGGCACCTGCAGCCTTGACCTTCTGTAGACGTTGTGTGTAACCGCTGTTGGGGAGCCTCGGAAAACTGCCACGAGTGTGAGTTTCCGGGCTTTACCACTTTACCTGAAACAGAAAAACCTCTCTTAGTCATTGTTCCATTTTGTGAGTGAGTCAGATACTTATAAGGTTCAGAGAAAGATCATAGCATTATAAACAATAGTGGGAGCAAGAGAACCAAGTCGGAAATAAGGTCGAGATTGAACCTTTCTCAGTATGATGGGGTACTTTTAATTTCATTCTCGCTAGTACCAGGTGACTTTATTCAACATGGGGGAGTCATCTCGTAGGGACGGGGGTTTATGAGTTATACATAACCTGTGATTCGAGGTTCTCTTACAAAAAAATAGAATCGCTTGGAGACAGCATGATGAACATGTAAAGACCATGTCATACATGTCATGGATGTGAAGAGGTTAACCAAATATCTAAAGCTCCCCACATACTATACATTGTTTAGTTATCATTTGCATTATAAAGCAGTTGTTACATAGCCTATGATTTCATCATCCTTTGTGTAATTTTAACGCACAGTATGCTGCATGTTTGATCACGAGCGTGTTCTGCCTCAGTTCCCCCCTTCTACCGTTATAGTAGAGTAAGTCGTCATTTCTGTTGTTCAGAGCGGGATTGTCAACTCTTTGTCCCCATGGCTTCATTTGCGCGTCCTTCTTACAAGTTGTATCAAGCTCTGCCGGCCCCTATATAATGAGCTCAGTCTCTGCATCATTGCCACTTAGATCTGCTCCTCATTTTGTTCACATCTCTGTCCTCCCCTGTACAGATATTATTATTGTGAGTGCTCAAGAAATCTCCAAACATCTAGCAGCTGTGTGTAATTTGAGTATCACTGTTGCATTTTTTCTTGTACTGTGTAGCATATGGTTCATTCTTAGGCCTAGTGAGGTCTTTGTGATTAATGTAGAGTTTTATATCAGTCATTTTTATAATAGTTTGTATCTTTAATTATATATCTTGCATTCACTGAGTATTATCTGGTATCTCATTTTATCAGGGCTAACTTAGATTAATTTACTCTTGCTAATTTCGTGTTAATAGAGGCTATTGCAGTTAACCATATATTTAACCTGTTTATTTGCCATTACATTATCCTTATGAGTCCTGAATGTTTTGTTGTTAGTTTGAGCATTAAACTTTAACTTGTAATTTTACCTAATTCTTTTGTTTTGAACCTGGAACTTTACGGGACAGTAGTGATTTTCAGTATTCTCACTTAAAGTGTACATTATCTTTCTCTGTTCCGTAACATAAATTTGGCGACCTCTCATCAGGATATTCAGGATATTATCATAAGGATATTGCTTGATATTTTGTGACTGTTACTTATTCATGATGTCTACTATTACTACGCTTGATGAAGCCAAAGATTTTTTTTCAAATGTGCAAACACTGTGTGATATAGAAAACAGAACAAAGAATGAACTTAAGCTTGTTGCTCAACAATTGGGAATTGCTGTTCTCTCTCATCATTCTAAAGATCAAATTGTTGACATGATTAATGAAAGCTTGTTTAATGTAACTCCTCCAAATGAGCAAACGCAGATTGAATTAGCTAAGTTACAGCTAGCCCTGCAGGAGGCTAAGGCTAAGGAGGCGGAGTCTCGTGTTAAGGAGGCTGAATTTCAGGCAAATGCTCGTATTCAAGAGGCACAGGTACAGGCTCAGGCCCAAATTGAACTTGCCAGGATTCAGGCAGACCATGAGTATCGCATGAAACAAGGTGGAACTGGATCATCTAGCTCTGATGATTTTGATGTGGCTAAAAATGTTAAACTTGTCCCTCCTTTTAATGAATCTGATTTAACTAAGTATTTTCAGTTGTTTGAGAGGGTAGCTACAGGTTTTAATTGGCCTAAGGAGTATTGGCCAGTACTCCTTCAAACTGTTCTCACCGGTAAAGCTCAAGTAACTTATGCATCTTTGCCTCAGGATCAATCTGATAATTATGATGTAGTTAAGAGCTTGATTCTTAAGGCCTATGAGCTTGTTCCTGAAGCTTATAGAGTAAAATTTAGGACAACTTACAAGCAAGATAAGCAATCCCATGTTGAGTATGCAAGAATCAAAGAAGATTTGTTAGAGCAGTGGTTAAATTCTAAGAATGTGGATTCTGATTTTGACAAATTTAAGCAGATGATTTTGCTGGAGGACTTCAAAAGGTGTATTTATAAAGATGTAAGCCTATATCTTGATGAGAAAAGAATAGATAATTTGTCTGATGCTGCAGTTTTAGCTGATGAGTATGTTCTCACTCACAAGAGATATTCTAGAGAAAAAGGGAAAGCTGAGAGTAAGTACGTTGCCTCTACTCAGAGTACAGGTAACAGGAAAGAGAATAAGGATGATGTTTCTCAGGAAGTAAATACCAGCTTCACCTCTAGATTTCAGAAAAGTAAATGTACTTATTGTAGTAAGCTTGGTCATACTACGGAGAGATGTTTCAGGAGACAGCGTGATGTGAACAAAAAGGAGTCTTTAAATATTCAGTCAATTGGTCTAGTGTCCACTCTTGAGAGTTCCCAGAATTCTTTAACTGAGTTAACTGAACCTGCTTTGAGGGGTAACTTAAATTCTCATGATGGAGCTCCTCTTTTGAGCAGTAACGTGGGTGACACTCTCAAGAGTTCATGTGCTAATTTCCTGTCTGATGGTTTTGTCAGTCCTCTGGACAGTAATGACAGGAAATCAGTTAAAATATATCGTGATACAGGTGCTTGCCAATCCCTTATGCTGACCAGTGTTCTAGGCTCTAATGTTAATTCCTCTGATGAAACTGTAATCTTACAAGGTGTAGGGAATAATTACTTCTCTGTCCCTCTGTGCAGAGTGAATTTAGAGTCTGGTTTTGTTAATGGTTCCGTTATGGTTGGGTTGGTTGAGACACTCCCAATGTCAGGTGTAACTTTCTTACTTGGAAATGATATTGGTGGAAGTCAAGTGTGTCCAGCTCCTCAGTTGTCTAGTGAGCCTGTGGCTGCGTCCCAGGATTGTGATGTCCCTGATGTGTTCCCTGCATGTGCTGTCACTAGGGCTAAGTCTAAAGTTACTGGTGATTTAGAGGATAATGATGATGATGATGTTATCCTAGCTGTCACTTTTTCTTTGCTAATTTGGACCACTCACCAGATGAGGCAGTGCCCCGTAGTGTTGATAATTTGTCTCGTCAAGAGTTGGTTGAGTTGCAGGTTGCTGACCCTGAGTTGAAAGGTCTAGCTAACTCTGCTTACAGTGAAGAAGAGTCAGCCGGTGCTTCTACTTGTTATTATGTAAAGTCAGGAGTACTTATGAGGAAGTGGAGACCCCCAGCAGCATCAGCCGACTGTGAATGGGAGGTTGTACATCAAGTTGTCATCCCTCGTGTTTGTAGGCAGGATATCATTCGAGTGGCTCATGATTCCAGTTTGGCAGGACACCTTGGAGTGAGGAAGACTGGGGCACGCATTTTGAAACACTTCTACTGGCCAGGTATCTTCAGGGATGTTTCCTGGTATTGTAAGTCTTGTCACACCTGTCAAGTTGTGGGGAAGTGTAATCAGACTGAAAAGGTTGCACCTCTAGTTCCCATTCCTCCTTTTGAGGCGCCTTTCACCCGTGTGTTGGTGGATATTGTGGGCCCTCTTCCTAAGACTTCTTCAGGATTTTCTTATGTGTTGACCATGCTTGATATGGCTACTCGTTATCCTGAAGCCATTCCACTTAGAAACATCTCAGCAAAGAACGTGGTTAAGGAAATGCTAGGGTTCTTCACAAAGTTTGGTCTGCCCAAGGAGGTACAGTCAGACCGGGGAAGTAATTTCATGTCAAACGTTTTCAAGCAGTCTCTGAAAGAGTTGGGCATCACCCAGATCACGTCTTCAGCTTACCATCCCCAGACCCAAGGAGCGTTGGAGAGATATCATCAAACACTCAAATCGATGCTCAAGAAATACTGTTTAGAACATCAGAAAGACTGGGATAAAGGTCTTCCATTCGCTGTGTTTGCTGCAAGAGAATCTCCAAATGAATCACTGGGCTTCTCACCTTTTGAACTACTGTTTGGCCATGAAGTAAGAGGACCCCTTAAGTTACTCAAGGAATGCTGGCTGTCGGAGGAAGATGACGTCAACCTGCTGGAGTATGTGATGAAGTTCAAAGAACGGCTGTCCACTGCTTTACAGCTGGCGAGAAAGAATTTAGGAGCTGCTCAGAAGATGAAGACTTGGTATGACAAGAAGTCCAGGTTACGCCACTTTCAGCCAGGAGATCAGGTTTTGATTCTGCTACCAGTTCATGGGCAACCTCTTCAAGCCAAGTTTAGTGGCCCTTATTTTCGTGGAGAAGAAACTCAGTGATGTCAGCTATGTCATCGCCACACCAGATCGTAGAAAGAGCAAGCAACTATGTCACATCAACATGCTAAAGTTATATCACAGGCGGGACGAAAATAATCCAGTCTGCACTGTAGCTGTTCCACCCGAGTCTGCAAGTGAAGCTCTCCCATGCAGTATGAGCCTGAGTGATAGTTTGGGGAAGAATCCTGATATCATGAATGATCTCCAGACTAAGCTTTCTCATCTACCTCCCAAGGAAAGGCAGGAGTTTTCGGCATTACTGCAGGAGTACCTGCAAGTGTTCCGTGCTACTCCAGGAAGAACCACTGTGTTGATGCATGATGTCGATGTTGGAGACGCAAAGCCAATTAAATTGCCTCCTTACCGTGTGAACCCAGTGAAAGTTCCTCTCATCCAGAAGGAGCTTGGCTACCTGTTGGACCACAAGAAGATTGAGCCCTGTCAGAGCGAGTGGAGTTCTCCTGTCACTCTAGTCCCTAAGCCAGGTGGGTCACAGCGGCTTTGCATCGACTACAGACGTGTTAATCAGATAACCAAACAGACTTACTTATTCTCTCCCTCGCGTGGAAGATTGCATAGACAAGATCGGAAAGGCTAGGTACATAAGTAAGTTTGATTTGTTAAAGGGATACTGGCAAGTACCTATGACTGAACGTGCTAGGGAGATCTCATGTTTTGTAACATTTGGAAAGACATTTGCATGTTCTGTAATGCCATGTACAGATTGTTTTAGAGTAATAAGAAATTTCCTTTGTAAATTTCTTTTTTCTTTGTGGGGAGGTTTTACATAGCCCTATGATTTCATCATCCTTTGTGTAATTTTAACGCACAGTATGCTGCATGTTTGATCACGAGCGTGTTCTGCCTCAGTTCCCCCCTTCTACCGTTATAATAGAGTAAGTCGTCATTTCTGGAGTTCAGACCAGGATTGTCAACTCTTTGTCCCCATGGCTTTATTTGCGCGTCCTTCTTACAAGTTGTATCAAGCTCTGCCGGCCCCTATATAATGAGCTCAGTCTCTGCATCATTGCCACTTAGATCTGCTCCTCATTTTGTTCACATCTCTGTCCTCCCCTGTACAGATATTATTATTGTGAGTGCTCAAGAAATCTCCAAACATCTAGCAGCTGTGTGTAATTTGAGTATCACTGTTGCATTTTTTCTTGTACTGTGTTGCATATGGTTGATTCTTAGGCCTAGTGAGGTCTTTTTGTGATTAATGTAGAGTTTTATATCAGTCATTTTTTATAATAGTTTGTTTCTTTAATAATATATCTTGCATTCTACTGAGTATTATCTGGTATCTCATTTTATCAGGGCTAACTTAGATTAATTTACTCTTGCTAATTTCGTGTTAATAGAGGCTATTGCAGTTAACCATATATTTAACCTGTTTATTTGCCATTACATTATCCTTATGAGTCCTGAATGTTTTGTTGTTAGTTTGAGCATTAAACTTTAACTTGTAATTTTACCTAACTCTTTTGTTTTGAACCTGGAACTTTACTGGACAGTAGTGATTTTCAGTATTCTCACTTAAAGTGTACATTATCTTTCTCTGTTCCGTAACACAGTACACACACACACACACACACACACACACACACACACACACACACACACACACACACACACACACACACACACACACACACACACACACACACACACACACACACACACACACACACACACACACACACACACACACACACACACACTCTCTCTCTCTCTCTCTCTCTCTCTCTTCCCGCACCGAATATTATTCTCCCTCAAAAATATCTCTACTGACTCCCTGTTTCATCCCCGCAGATTACGGCGACATTGTACACGCAGACCAACCTCTTCACTGCGACTTAAAGGTCAGTTGTTTTTCATGCATTTCGTTTTCATCTGTGTGTTGAGATTTGTGTGTATTTCTATTTTTCTCTTTTTCCTGCCAGTGGAAAGGTGAGTGAGTGCAGAGATTTTATAAGTTAAACACTGCTTTTGTCTGTATATGTCTGATGTTCTTTTAAGCTTCGTCAAGATTTGCAAGAGTGGAAGTTTGTTTACCTTCCCATTTGTCTCAGGATTTCCTGCTGGGTCTGATTCACGAAATTGGGGAAAGGAGGAACGTTGTATTTGAGCTGTTTCTTTCCATGTTCAAATTATGCAGCTGTTGGTGATGCTTCTTTAAGTCCACCATCGCAGGAACGTCTTTGTTTAATTCTTGCTACGTTCAGACCATCATATTTAACTAAGTAAAGACTTCGAAACTAAGGGGTTAGATATAACTAAAGTTTATCCCTTTAGTACAAGAGATCTTTAAGCTAAATAAAATCGTTTAGAAAAAGCAAGATTATAATAGCGTCGTTGGATTGCAGGGGCGAAAATGCGCGGATATTTTTTTTTGCAAGAAAGAAGGAACCAAAGGCCAGGAGCCCGCAATTCGTTCCTTCCAAGAAAAAAACAAAAACAGTACAAAAGGGGACTAAATTCAAGATCCGTTCATTTCAAGACGCCTGGACACACTGCGTTTGAAAGACTGGAGATCATAGGAAGTAGGAAATACAGACAGAGGGAGACAGTTCCAGAGCTGACCTGTTGCATAAATGAAAGACTGGAAGTAACGGTTAACTCTTGCATTAGAGAGTTTGACAGAAAAGGGATGAGAGTTTGTTGCTAGACGGGTGCTACGCACCCGCTGTAGAGGTGGAGGGATGCAAGCAGACAGTTCAGAGGAACAGTGACCATTGAATTAGCGATAGAAGAGAGAGAAAGATGCATCAGTGCGGCGAAGAGGCAGAGGTTGAAGGGAGCCAGTAAGAGGAAAAGAGTTAATGAGACGAAAAGCCTTTTACTCAACCCTATTGAGAAGAGCTGTATGTGGGGAGCCTCCTCACACGTGAGTGTTGTGCTCTACACAGGGGCAAATAAATCCCGTGTATAATGTCAACAACTGTGGAGGGGTAAAGAACGTACGGAGTCGGCTTAGCAGACCCAGTCTCTTGGAAGCAGATTTTACAAGAGATGCAATATGATCCTTCCAAGATCATACTGCATCTTTCCAAGATAAGTCCCATTCTTTCCAATATTTTCCTGCCTGTTGAACAATTATATAGTGCCGGGAAAATCTGTTCAATATTTTCTTTAAATACTTTAGGAAATATCCATTGAAACCGTTTGATAATTTTCTAAAAGTTCTTGCTTTTTCTGATGCTTTTTCCCCCAAAGCACTGTTGTATGTAGTTTCCTTTTGGGCTGTATGGAGATTTTCGTGAATTTCTCAATTTGTCATGTTTTCTGCCAGAATTTGGTATAGGAATGTGTGTGAATGGACTCTTAACTCAAGCCATTTCATACAGCAGTACTTATGTGGTGAACCTCAGAGTTGTATGAAGATTATAAGCGTTAGGATTAACTGGAGTCTCCCTTTTTTTTTTCCCCGCTGGGATCTGAATCACGGATTAGGGAGGAAGAACCTGTTAAAAAAAAAAAAAAAACATTTAGTTCATACTGTATGCATGTGGTACCGTAAGCTGTGGGAAAATGTTTGGTTTTTGCAATTGCCTTGTGATGCGTGCATAGTCAGTTAATCCAGTGCATGCAATATTTTCACACCCGCATGTGCCACAGTTCGGAGGGTTTGTTGTATCGCTTGTTTGTGTGTGGGGGGGGGGGAGCAGTCTTATCTGTCTGGCTGTCAGTCTGTCTGGCTGTGAAGTGTAACTCAGAGTTTTGCTCCGATTTAGACCAACTTTATGAAAGGCTTGAAGGTAATCCTAATGCTTAGGTGAAGGTACAGTCAACGCATTGTCCGATATAATCCACACAATGTAACAGGCAGTTGTTTCACTTCTTGTCTTATATATTTTCATGCTAGTATCGGACTGCTCAATTAAAACGTGATTATTTTCTTCTTAGCGTCTTTTTCCTCATTTTTAGCAGCCTACCCAGCACCTTTGTTTAAACACATCAGGTTATCTTGTTAAGTCCATGTACGATATATCATTTAGTGTGTGTGTGTGTGTGCTTGCAATCCTGATCCCTTTCACTGAGCGGCTGTGATGAAGCTCTCTCTCGCATGAATAGCCTGGCCATGTACTGGTACACATGTGCCTTTGATGTCCATACGAGTATGTTCATGTTAACGTACTGCAAGTTTTCCGTCTAAATACTATATATATCTTTCATATATGAGTGTACGAATCCCGTGTAAGCTACTTATTTTCACTGATATTTATTATTTATTATCTTCCTTTTTAGCTATTTATACTTCGTTTTTCATTATTTTTGTTTGTGTGCCTAGATGAATGACCCATTTTACTATACACTCTGATGGGTGTTTATCCTGGTTTTGTGCTATCATTTTCCATTATCACGCACCACCATCATCATCACTATCATCATCACCATTGCAATTCCTACACATAAAAGATTAAGAGACCCATTTTCTGAACGTGATGTTCGATACTTCTCTCAAGGTTGTGGTTTCTCTTTATTTCTCTGTCTTACCACATTCCATCTCTTAGAGGGGAAATAAGGTTGTAAGATGATGATTATGTTGATGATGATGAAATGTGTCTTGCGAGTTGGAACCTCTCGCAACCCTTGATAAAATATACACTATTAGAAAGTGTAGATTGGTCAAAAGTTCTTTTGTCTCGGGTTCTAAAGAAAAAAATATGTAGTAGTAAATTCTGATACCTTCCAATTCCTCTTGAATATGAACTGTTTTAGTTTTTGCACAAAGTTTCCAGCTGTGTTGACACGATCAGGTATAGTACTTTGTATAACTGATGGGTATGGCCCTCCAAGTTCAGGGTTTGAGCTCGAAACCATTAACCATGCAAGGACATTTAAAGTGTGTGCTGATAGAATACCCTTATAAATACTTTATTCGCATCCCGTCGATTCTAGCCATGGGGTATGCAGACTATGATGCGTACGAACGTAACCTTTAGAACACTTAGAAATGTCAACATGAGAAAAGGTCTGTTCTTACTATCCCCCTCCGAGAAAAAATCCTGTCATGCAAAAGACTTGATACTGACTGCTGAAGACCGATACGGATACCAGACAGTATTAGTCAGATCCATGTGATTACATAGGTTTTACTTGATATTAACATCAGGCGAATATAATGTAGTTTAGGGGAGACGGTGCAAACTATCGTGGAGGAGGTACATGTAGTCTTCATTTACAAATTAACTACCGCAGATCCTCCCCGAGTTAATGAATTCATATGGTGGTTGCATGATAAAATAACAGTGTCACCGTAATGAAGATATTGATGTATCAGGTGTGCACAGTCGACTCACCAGTAAGTACTACAGTGAGGGTAGATGTGCTTGGAGTCTTATGTGGCACTAATGTACTTCTTGTTTACCTCTCACGTCTACTGTGATCTGACCACTATACGGATACTGTTCCAGTTTAGTAGATGTGAGATGTAAACAGATATACTGTACTCATTTCACCCTTAATTTGGCCCAGATTTTCGTCTTTGGCGGCTTATATCACAGTAGCTCAGTGGCAGAATAAGATAATACTACGGTTTCTGCATTCTCTCCATAGCACTTCATGACTAGCACCGTATTCTTGTCTTTAATCTGTGGCTACAGTTTCCTCGGTATTCTAAGATGAAGAGATGGGCAGTTTTTAGCCAAGTTAGATTAAAAGGAGTATAGTGTCACATACGAACCTCCAACACGCCACCTTCTGTAGTACCCATATGGAGACGACTGTACTTTCACACATGCACTGTGCAGTCACACACAAAGAAACACAGTAACCCATGGGTGTGGAGTCAGTGGTGCATTGCTCCAGCACATCTGGCACAGAAGTTAGAATACGCGAGATCGATTCCTTAGCTGGTCAGGCTGTTGGATAAATTCCAGGCCCCCACTCACAGAGCTTCAGCAGTTCATGCATTCGGGGACCTGCATTAAACTCGACTCTTACACACACACACACACACACACACACGCACACACACACACACACGCACACACACACACACACGCACACACACACACACACACACGCACACGCACACACACGCACACGCGCGCACACACACACACACACACACACACACACACACACACACACACACACACACACACACACACACAAAGATGTTTCGCGGATTTTATTAAGCTAGTTATAGTCGTCCGGGGACAGTGAAAATAAAAGAGCGAAAAGTTAAAACAGTTAACCCCCCCCCCCACAGAGAGAGAGAGAGAGAGAGAGAGAGAGAGAGAGTCATGGGGCGAGGATGAATGTATGTAAAAAGCTGCCAGCGAAAAGTGTATTATAAGACATTTTCTAATCCTGCTGTCATTCAGTTTCAGTAACAGTTGGCCCCTGTCCCGTCCTACACACCTTTATCCTCCCACACCATCACATAAACACTACCATTTCCCACGCAACACTACGGCTTCCCAACGCCATTCTTTACTGCCCAGTGCAGTTGTTTTGTTCTATCAAGTTGTCTTACGATATTTCATGCTTCTGTATATGGTTTCTAATAAAGATTTTGGGCCTCTAGTGCTGAAGTTTGACGTCTCACTATCCTTTACCTCCACACACCCACTCTGCACCCATTAGTGCTTTCCATGCTGCGCCATTATGCATGATATTTCTCGTTTGTCTCAAGGTGCTGGGCAGCATCCCACGCCTCTTTCGTTACTTCCTATGATAGTTCTTGATTTAACATTCTCCATGATAATAATTTCTCACACTCAGCAATACTGTCGTTCTTCACGAGGGTTTCCGTTTTCCATACTATTCTGAAATATCCGACACATTTACATCGTCACACTCAATATCGCTCACATCACGGAGTCCCACGCTGCATACGATTTCCGACAATACACACTCCCACCCTGCACCAATATTTCAATAGGCATACCACTGTTTCCCATGGTACACAAGTATTCTCACAGCACATTACCGTTACTCATTGTATAATGCCAGTATTTCCGACGGTACGCCACTATTTTCCAGGATAAAGTGTTATTTCCCATGATACACAGCTGTTTTCCACGCAATACTTGTCACATTACATAAATACAGGTGTAGTGCTATGTCCAACGGTACCCTACAATTACGCACGCTACAGCTGTATTCCCCGTTACTCGTGTTATCCATAGATTCCATACGGTTTTTCATGCTTCTGTTCTTCCTCACCAGTTTCCAGGAGAGTTTTCAATGTTACACTAATCATGCTTTGCTACAGCGTTCCACACACACCTTGATCCTGCCACACCCTATCGTCCACATAAACGCATTCCCCCGCTGCTCTTCGATTTCCCACGGTATTCTACAGTACTCAACTCCGTACTGTTTTCCTAAGCAGTTATACCATTTTCCACACCACTCTTCGATCACCCTTGCCTCTTCATTTCCCAGGCTGCTATACCACATCATTTCCCAGGCTACTCGTCCATATCATTTCCCATGCTACTCTACCATTTCCCACACTGCTCTGCCATATCTCACACGGATCTACCATTTTCCACGCTTCTCGGCCATTTTCCCAAGCCACTCTACATTTTTCACGGGTCTGTAATATTTTCTATGCCAGTCTATCATTCTCCACACTATGCTAACATTTCCCACACTCATCTGCAATGTTGAACTCTCCTCCACAATTTTCCACCTTTCATTACGATTTCCTAAGAAAGATGTGGGTTCTCGTCGCTACTCTGCTCTCCCACGCTGCTTTGCTGTTTGCTAGGATGCTGTATTATATTTCTCGGTTCTCTTCAGTTTTCCACACTACTGTGCAAACACCCAAGCGACTCCTACGAAGTACCAAACAAATATGACTTTCCACATCAATATCCACTACAATTTTTTTTTCATTATATTGCTGTTTTCCGGCTCCTTTATTCAGCGTAGGATTGACTATTAGAACCGGAAGGGTTAGGTATAACTTGCAATAATCCCTTCAGTGCTAGACCATTCTCCTTACCCGCACAAAATCTTTATGTGGCAAGAATACTGTATAGCCAAATTAACACACCATTATAATTAAGCAGTTATTATTGTAGTGGTAATTCTCGTGTCATATATTGGAATTCCAGTTTATGAAAGGGAGGATTGAGTGGGAGGTAATTCTTGTACTTATGGTTACATTATTTTTATTTGGGAAGGGGAGGAGGGGTGGGAGACCGAGACCGAAGTGGGAAGGTAGGAGCGAGAGTATGTAAAGAAGATTGGT